>NC_060142.1:1179975-1332547 GCF_021461385.2 Schistocerca piceifrons | reverse complement strand
ATCTTACTGTCTATGTTTGGAAACATTCCTGTGACACTAGTTACAGATTCCGATGCTTCACTTCAGGTTTACTGTATCCCTCTGACCATCTCATTGACGATGGAACACAGAAATTGCATCGGAATTAAAGAGTAAAGGCACAATGCCGACTTAAGTACAAGAAAACTGACCCTTCTTACTGTCTATGTTTTAACCATTCCAGGGACACTAGTTATAGATTCCGATGCTTCACTTCAGGTTTACTGTATCCCTCTGACCTTCTTATTGACGATGAATTACAGAAGTGGCATCGGAATTTAATACAAAAGGCACAATGCAGATTTAAGTACAAGAGAACTGACTCTTCTTACTGTCTATGTTTTGAACCATTCCTGTGACATTAGTTACAGATTCCGATGCTTCACTTCAGGTTTACTGTATCCCTTTGTCCTTCTTATTGACGATGAAACACAGAAATTGCATCGGAATTAAATACAAAAGGCACAATGCCGACTTAAGTACAAGAAAACTGACTCTTCTTACTGTCTATGTTTTGAACCATGCCTGTGTCATTAGTTACAGTTTCTGATGCATCACTTCAGGTTTACTGCATTCCTCTGACTTTCTTGTTGACGATGAAACACAGAAATTGCATCGGAATTGAATACAAAAGGCACAATGCCAATTTAAGTACAAGAATACTGACTCTTCATACTGTCTATGCCTTGAACGATTCCTGTGACATTAGTTACAGATTCTGATGCTTCACTTTAGGTTTACTGTATCCCTCTGTCCTTCTTGTTGACGATGAAACACAGAAATAGCATCGGAATTAAATACAAAGGGCACAATGCCGACTTAAGTACAAGAAAACTGAATCTTCTTACTATGTTTTAACCATTCCTGTGACACTACTTATAGATTCCGATGCTTCACTTCGGGTTTACTGTATCCCTCTGACCTTCTTATTGACGATGAAACACAGAAATTGCATCGGAATGAAATACAAATGGCACAATGCTGACTTAAGTACAAGTAAACTGACTCTTCTTACTGCCTATGTTTTGAACCATTCCTGTGACACCAGTTATAGATTCCGATGCTTCACTTCAGGTTTACTGTATCTCTCTGACCTTCGTATTGACGATGAAACACAGAAATTGCATCGGAACTAAATACAAAAGGCACAATGCAAAATTAAGTACAAGAAGACTGACTCTTCTTACTGTCTATGTTTGAACCATTCCAGTGACATTACTTATAGATTCTGATGCTTCACTTCAGGTTTACTGTATCCCTCTGACCTTCTTATAGACGATGATACACAGAAATTGCATCGGAATTAAATACAAGAGGCACAATGCCGAATTAGGTACAAGTAAACTGACTCTTCTCACTGTCTATGTTTTGAACCATTCCTGTGACACTAGTTATAGATTAAGATGCTTCACTTCAGGTTTAGTGTATCCCTCTGACCTTCGTATTGACGATGAAACACATAAATTGCATCGGAATTAAATACAAAAGGCTCAAATACAACTTAAGTACAAGAAAACTGACTCTTCTTAGTGTCTATGATTTGAACCATTCCTGTGACACTAGTTATAGGTTCCGATGCATCACTTCAGGTTTACTGTATCCCTCTGACCTTCTTATTGAGGATGAAACACAGAATTTGCATCGGAAGTAAATACAAAAGGCTCAATGCAGATTTAAGTACAAGAGAACTGACTCTTCTTGCTGTCTATGTTTTGAACCATTCCTGTGACATTAGTTACAGATTCCGATGCTTCACTTCAGGTTTACTGTATCCCTTTGTCCTTCTTATTGACGATGAAACACAGAAATTGCATCGGAATTAAATACAAAAGGCACAATGCCGACTTAAGTACAAGAAAACTGACTCTTCTTACTGTCTACGTTTTGAACCATTCCTGTGACACTAGGTATAAATTCCGGTGCTTCACTTCAGGTTTACTGTATCCCTCTGACCTTCTTATTGACGATGATACACAGAAATTGCATCGGAATTAAATACAAAAGGCACAATGCCGACTTAAGTACAAGTAAACTGACCCTTCTTACTGTCTATGTTTTAACCATTCCAGGGACACTAGTTATAGATTCCGATGCTTCACTTCAGGTTTACTGTATCCCTCTGACCTTCTTATTGACGATGAATTACAGAAGTGGCATCGGAATTTAATACAAAAGGCACAATCCCGATTTAAGTACAAGAAAACTGAATCTTCTTACTGTCTATGGTTTGAACCACTCCTGTGACACTAGTCACAGATTCCGATGCTTCACTTCAGGTTTACTGTATCTATCTGATCTTCTTATTGATGATGAAACACAGAAATTGCATCGGAATTAAATAGAAAAGGCACAATGGCGACTTAAGTACAAGAAAACTGACTCTTCTTACTGTCTATGCTTTGAACCATTCCTGTGACACTAGTTATAGATTCCGATGCTTCACTTCAGGTCTACTGTATACCTCTGACCTTCTTATTGACGATGAAACACAGAAATTGCATCGGAATTCAATACAAAAGGCACCATGCCTACGTAAGTACATGAAAACTGACTGTTCTTACTGTCTATGTTTTGAACCATTCCTGTGACACTAGTTATAGATTCCGATACTTCACTTCAGGTTTACTGTATCCCTCTGACCTTCTTATTGACGATGAAACACAGAAATTGCATCGGAATTAAATACAAATATCTCAATGCCGACTTATGTACAAGAAAACTCACTCTTCTTACTATGTATGTTTGAACTATACCTGTGACGCTAGTTATAGATTCCGATGCTTCACTTCAGGTTTACTGTATACCTCTGACTTTCTTATTGACGATGAAACACAGAAATTGCATCGGAATTAAATGCAATAGACACAATGCCGAATTAAGTACAAGAAGACAGACTCTTCTTACTGTCTATGTTTTGAACCATTCCTATGACACTAGCTATAGATTCCAATGCTTCACTTCAGGTTTACTGTATCCCTCTGACCTTCTTATTAACGATGAAACACAGAAATTGCATCGGAATTAAATTCAAAAGGCACAATGCCGACTGAAGTACAAGAAGACTGGCTCTTCTTACTGTCTATGTTTTGAAGCAATCCTGTGACACTAGTTATAGATTCCGATGCTTCACTTCAGGTTCACTGAATCCCTCTGACCTCCTTATTGACGATGAAACACAGAAATGGCATCGGAATTAAGTACAAAGGCACAATGCCGACTCAAGTACAAGAAGGCTGGCTCATCCTACTGTCAATGTTTTTAACCATTCCTGTGACACTACTTATAGACTCCGTTGCTTCACTTCAGGTTCACTGTATCCCGCTGATCTTCTTATTGACGATGAAACACAGAAATTGCATCGGAATTAAATACAAAAGGCACAATGCCGACTCAAGTACAAGAAGGCTGGCTCATCTTACTGTCTATGTTTTGAACCATTCCTGTGACACTAGTTATAGATTCCGATGCTTCACTGCAGGATTACTGTATCCCCCTGACCTTCTTATTGACGCTCAAACACAGAAATTGCATCGGAATTAAATACAAAAGGCACAATGCAGATTTAAGTACAAGAAAACTGACTCTTCTTACTGTCTATGCTTTGAACCATGCCTGTGTCATTAGTTACAGATTCTGATGCATCACCTCAGGTTTAGTGCATTCCTCTGACCTTCTTGTTGACGATGAAACACAGAAATTGCATCGGAATTGAATACAAAAGGCACAATGCCAATTTAAGTACAAGAATACTGACTCTTCATACTGTCTATGCCTTGAACGATTCCTGTGACATTAGTTACAGATTCTGATGCTTCACTTTAGGTTTACTGTATCCCTCTGTCCTTCTTGTTGACGATGAAACACAGAAATAGCATCGGAATTAAATACAAAGGGTACAATGCCGACTTAAGTACAAGAAAACTGAATCTTCTTACTATGTTTTAACCATTCCTGTGACACTTCTTATAGATTCCGATGCTTCACTTCAGGTTTACTGTATCCCTCTGACCTTCTTATAGACGATGATACACAGAAATTGCATCGGAATTAATAACAAGAGGCACAATGCCGAATTAAGTACAAGTAAACTGACTCTTCTCACTGTCTATGTCTTGAACCATTCCTGTGACACTAGTTATAGATTAAGATGCTTCACTTCAGGTTTAGTGTATCCCTCTGACCTTCGTATTGACGATGAAACACATAAATTGCACCGGAATTAAATACAAAAGGCTCAAATACCACTTAAGTACAAGAAAACTGACTCTTCTTAGTGTCTATGATTTGAACCATTCCTGTGACACTAGTAATAGGTTCCGATGCATCACTTCAGGTTTACTGTATCCCTCTGACCTTCTTATTGAGGATGAAACACAGAAATTGCATCGGAATTAAATACAAAAGGCACAATGCCGACTTAAGTACAAGAAGACTGACTTTTCTTGCTGACTATGTTTTGAACCATTCCTGTGACACTAGTCATAGATTCCGATGCTTCACTTCAGGTTTACTGTATGCCTCTAACTTTCTTATTGACGATGAAACACAGAAATTGCATTTGAATGAAATAGAAAAGGCACAATGGCGACTTAAGTACAAGAAAACTGACTCTTCTTACTGTCCATGTTTTGAACCATTCCTGTGACACTAGTTATAGATTCCGATGCTTCACTTCAGGTTAACTGTATACCTCTGACCTTCTTATTGACGATGAAACACAGAAATGGCATCGGAATACAATACAAAAGGCACAATGCCTACTTAACTACAAGAAAACTGACCCTTCTTACTGTCTATGTTTGGAAACATTCCTGTGACACTAGTTACAGATTCCGATGCTTCACATCAGGTTTACTGTATCCCTCTGACCATCTCATTGACGATGGAACACAGAAATTGCATCGGAATTAAAGAGTAACGGCACAATGCCGACTTAAGTACAAGAAAACTGACTCTTCTTAATGTCTATGTTTTTAACCATTTCAGGGACACTAGTTATAGATTCCGATGCTTCACTTCAGGATTACTGTATCCCTCTGACCTTCTTATTGTCGATGAAACACAGAAATTGCATCGGAATTAAATACAAATGGCACAATGCAGATTTAAGTACAAGTGAACTGACTCTTCTTACTGTCTATGTTTTGAACCATTCCTGTGACATGAGTTAGATTCTGATGCTTCACTTCAGGTTTACTGTATCCCTCTGACCTTCTTCTTGACGATGAAACACAGAAATTGCATCAGAATTAAATACAAAGGGCACAATGCCGACTTAAGTACAAGAAAACTGACTCTCCTTACTGTCTATGGTTTGAACCATTCCTGTGACACTACTTATAGATTCCGATTCTTCACTTCAGGTTTACTGTATACCTATGACCTTCATATTGACGATGAAACACAGAAATTAAATCGAAATTAAATACAAAAGGCACAATGCCGACTTAAGTACAAGTAAACTGACTCTTCTTACTGTCTATGCTTTGAACCATTGCTGTGACACTAGTTATAGATTCCGATGCTTCACTTCAGGTTTACTGTATCCCTCTGACCCTCTTATTGACGATGAAACACAGAAATTGCATCGGAACTAAATACAAAAGGCACAATGCCGACTTAAGTACAAGAAGACTGACTCTTCTTGCTCTCTATGATTTGGAACTTTCCTTTGACACTAGTTACAGATTCCGATGCTTCACTTCAGGTTTACTGTATCCCTCTGTCCTTCTTATTGACGATTAAACACAGAAATTGCATCGGAATTAAATACAAAAGGCACAATGCCGACTTAAGTACAAGAAAACTGACTCTTCTTAATGTCTATGTCTTAACCATTCCAGGGACACTAGTTATAGATTCCGATGCTTCACTTCAGGTTTACTGTATCCCTCTGACGTTCTTATTGACGATGAAACACAGAAATTGCATCGGAATACAATACAAAAGGCACAATGCCTACTTAAGTACACGAAAACTGACCCTTCTTACTGTCTATGTTTTGAAACATTCCTGTGACACTAGTTACAGATTCCGATGCTTCACTTCAGGTTTTACTGTATCCCTCTGACCATCTCATTGACGATGGAACACAGAAATTGCATCGGAATTAAAGAGTAAAGGCACAATGCCGACTTAAGTACAAGAAAACTGACTCTTCTTACTGTCTATGATTTTAACCATTCCAGGGACACTAGTTATAGATTCCGATGCTTCACTTCAGGATTACTGTAACCCTCTGACCTTCTTATTGACGATGAAACACAGAAATTGCATTGGAATTAAATACCAAAGGCACAATGCAGATTTAAGTACAAGAGAACTGACTCTTCTTACTGTCTATGTTTTGAACCATTCCTGTGACATTAGTTACAGATTCTGATGCTGTATCCCTCTGACCATCTTGTTGACGATGAAACACAGAAATTGCATCAGAATTAAATACAAAGGGCACAATGCCGACTTAAGTACAAGAAGACAGACTCTTCTTACTGTCTATGTTTTGAACCATTCCTATGACACTAGATATAGATTCCGATGCTTCACTTCAGTTTTACTGTATCCCTCTGACCTTCTTATTAACGATGAAACACAGAAATTGCATCGGAATTAAATTCAAAAGGCACAATGCCGACTGAAGTACAAGAAGACTGGCTCTTCTTACTGTCTATGTTTTGAACCAATCCTGTGACACTAGTTATAGATTCCGATGCTTCACTTCAGGTTCACTGTATCCCTCTGACCTCCTTATTGCCGATGAAACACAGAAATGGCATCGGAATTAAATACAAAAGGCACAATGCCGACTCAAGTACAAGAAGGCAGGCTCATCTTACTGTCAATGTTTTTAACCATTCCTGTGACACTACTTATAGACTCCGTTGCTTCACTTCAGGTTCACTGTATCCCGCTGACCTTCTTATTGACGATGAAACACAGAAATTGCATCGGAATTAAATACAAAAGGCACAATGCCGACTCAAGTTCAAGAAGGCTGGCTCATCTTACTGTCCATGTTTTGAACCATTCCTGTGACACTAGTTAGAGATTCCGATGCTTCACTTCAGGTTTACTGTATCCCTCTGACCTTCTTAATGACGATGAAACACAGAAATTGCATTGGAATGAAATAGCAAAGGCACAATGGCGACTTAATTACACGAAAACTTCTCTTCTTACTGTCTATGTTGTGAACCATTCCTGTGACACTAGTTATAGATTCCGATGCTTACCTTCAGGTTTACTGTATACCTCTGACCTTCTTATTGACGATGAAACACAGAAATTGCATCGGAATACAATACAAAAGGCACAATGCCTACTTAAGTACAAGAAAACTGACTCTTCTTACTGTCTATGTTTTTACCATTCCAGGGACACTAGTTATAGATTCCGATGCTTCACTGCAGGATTACTGTATCCCTCTGACCTTCTTATTGACGATGAAACACAGAAATTGCATCGGAACTATATAGAAAAGGCACAATGCCGACATAAAAACAAGAAAACTGACTCTTCTTACTGTCTATGATTTGAACCACTCGTGTGACACTAGTTATAGATTCCGATGCTTCACTTCAGGTTTACTGTATCCCTCTGACCTTATCATTGACGATGAATCACAACAACTGCATCGGAATTAAATTGAAAAGGCACAATGCCGACTTAAGTACAAGAAAACTGACTCTTCTCACTGTTTATGTTTTGAACCATTCCTGTGACACTAGTTATAGATTCCGATGCTTCACCTCAGGTTTACTGTATCCCTATGACCTTCTTATTGACGATGAAACACAGAAATTGCTTGGGAATTCAATACAAATGGCACAATGCCTTCATAACTACAAGAAATCTGACTCGTCTTACTGTCTATGTTTTGAACCATTCCTGTGACACTAGTTATAGATTCCGATGCTTCACTTCAGGTTTACTGTATCCCTCAGACCTTCTCATTGACGATGAATCACAACAACTGCATCGGAATTAAATAGAGAAGGCACAATGCCGACTTAGGTACAAGAAAACTGACTCTTCTTACTGTCTATGTTTTAACCATTCCAGGGACACTAGTTATAGATTCCGATGCTTCACTTCAGGTTTACTGTATCCCTCTGACCTTCTTATTAACGATGAATTACGGAAGTTGCACCGGAATTAAATACAATAGGCACAATCCCGATTAAGTACAAGAAAACTGACTCTTCTTACTGTCTATGTTTTGAACCATTCCTGTGACACTAGTCACAGATGCCGATGCTTCACTTCAGGTTTACTGTATCTATCTGACCTTCTTATTGACGATGAAACACAGAAATTGCAGCGGAATTGAATAGAAAAGGCACAATGGCGACTTAAGTACAAGAATACTGACTCTTCTTACTGTCTATGTTTTGAACCATTCCTGTGACAGTAGTTATAGATTCCGATGCTTCACTTCAGGTTTACTGTATACCTCTGACCTTCTTATTGACGATGAAACACAGAAATTGCATCGGAATTCAATACAAAAGGCACCATGCCTACGTAAATACAAGAAAAACTGACTGTTCTTACTGTCTATGTTTTGAACCATTCCTGTGACACTAGTTATAGATTCCGATGCTTCACTTCAGGTTTACTGAATCCCTCTGACCTTCTTATTGACGATGAAACGCAGAAATTGCATCGGAATTAAATAAAAATATCTGAAGGCCGACTTATGTACAAGAAAACTCACTCTTCTTACTATGTATGTTTGAACTATACCTGTGACACTAGTTATAGATTCCGATGCATCACTTCAGGTTTACTGTATACCTGTGACCTTCTTATTGACGATGAAACACAGAAATTGCATCGGAATACAATACAAAAGGCACAATGCCTACTTAAGTACAAGAAAACTGTCTCTTCTTACTGTCTATGTTTTTACCATTCCAGGGACACTAGTTATAGATTCCGATGCTTCACTGCAGGATTACTGTATCCCTCTGACCTTCTTATTGACGATGAAACACAGAAATTGCATCGGAACTAAATAGAAAAGGCACAATGCCGACATAAAAACAAGAAAACTGACTCTTCTTACTGTCTATGTTTTGAACCACTCGTGTGACACTAGTTATAGATTCCGATGCTTCACTTCAGGTTTACTGCATCCCTCTGACCTTATTGACGATGAAACACAGAAATTGCTTCGGAATTAAATTGAAAAGGCACAATGCCGACTTAAGTACAAGAAAACTGACTCTTCTCACTGTTTATGATTTGAACCATTCCTGTGACACTAGTTATAGATTCCGATGCTTCACCTCAGGTTTACTGTATCCCTATGACCTTCTTATTGACGATGAAACACAGAAATTGCTTGGGAATTCAATACAAGTGGCACAATGCCTTCATAACTACAAGAAATCTGACTCGTCTTACTGTCTATGGTTTGAACTATTCCTGTGACACTAGTTATAGATTCCGATGCTTCACTTCAGGTTTACTGTATCCCTCAGACCTTCTCATTGACGATGAATCACAACAATTGCATCGGAATTAAATAGAGAATGCACAATGCCGACTTAGGTACAAGAAAACTGACTCTTCTTACTGTCTATGTTTTAACCATTCCAGGGACACTAGTTATAGATTCCGATGCTTCACTTCAGGTTTACTGTATCCCTCTGACCTTCTTATTAACGATGAATTACGGAAGTTGCACCGGAATTAAATACAATAGGCACAATCCCGATTAAGTACAAGAAAACTGACTCTTCTTACTGTCTATGTTTTGAACCATTCCTGTGACACTAGTCACAGATGCCGATGCTTCACTTCAGGTTTACTGTGTCTATCTGACCTTCTTATTGACGATGAAACACAGAAATTGCATCGGAATTGAATAGAAAAGGCACAATGGCTACTTAAGTACAAGAATACTGACTCTTCTAACTGTCTATGTTTTGAACCATTCCTGTGACATTAGTTATAGATTCCGATGCTTCACTTCAGGTTTACTGTATACCTCTGACCTTCTTATGGACGATGAAACACAGAAATTGCATCGGAATTCAATACAAAAGGCACCATGCCTACGTAAATACAAGAAAAACTGTTTGTTCTTACTGTCTATGTTTTGAACCATTCCTGTGACACATGTTATAGATTCCGATGCTTCACTTCAGGTTTACTGAATCCCTCTGACCTTCTTATTGACGATGAAACGCAGAAATTGCATCGGAATTAAATACAAATATCTGAAGGCCGACTTATGTAGAAGAAAACTCACTCTTCTTACTATGTATGTTTGAACTATACCTGTGACACTAGTTATAGATTCCGATGCTTCACTTCAGGTTTACTGTATACCTCTGACTTTCTTATTGACGATGAAACACAGAAATTGCATCGGAATTAAATGCAATAGACACAATGCCGACTTAAGTACAAGAAGACAGACTCTTCTTACTGTCTATGTTTGAACCATTCCTATGACACTAGCTATAGATTCCGATGCTTCACTTCAGTTTTACTGTATCCCTCTGACCTTCTTATTAACGATGAAACACAGAAATTGCATCGGAATTAAATTCAAAAGGCACAATGCCGACTGAAGTACAAGAAGACTGGCTCTTCTTACTGTCTATGTTTTGAACCATTCCTGTGACACTAGTTATAGATTCCGATGCTTCACTTCAGGTTTACTGTCTCCCTCTTACCTTCTTAATGACGATGAAACACAGAAATTGCATTGGAATGAAATAGCAAAGGCACAATGGCGACGTAAGTAGAAGAAAACTGACTCTTCTTACTGTCTATGTTGTGAACCATTCCTGTGACACTCGTTATAGATTCCGATGCTTACCTTCAGGTTTACTGTATACCTCTGACCTTCTTATTAACGATGAAACACAGAAATTGCATCGGAATACAATACAAAAGGCCCAATGCCTACTTAAGTACAAGAAAACTGACCCTTCTTACTGTCTATGTTTTGAAACATTCCTGTGACACTAGTTACAGATTCCGATGCTTCACTTCAGGTTTACTGTATCCCTCTGACCATCTCATTGACGATAAAACACAGAAATTGCATCGGAATTAAAGAGAAAAGGCACAATGCCGACTTAAGCACAAGAAAACTGACTCTTCTTACTGTCTATGTTTTTACCATTCCAGGGACACTAGTTATAGATTCCGATGCTTCACTGCAGGATTACTGTATCCCTCTGACCTTCTTATTGACGATGAAACACAGAAATTGCATCGGAATTATATACAAAAGGCACAATGCAAATTTAAGTACAAGAAAACTGACTCTTCTTACTGTCTATGTTTTAAACCATTTCTGTGTCATTAGTTACAGATTCTGATGCATCACTTCAGGTTTACTGTATCCCTCTGACCTTCTTATTGACGATGAAACACAGAAATTGCATCGGAATTGAATACAAAAGGCACAATGCCGATTTAAGTACAAGAAAACTGACTCTTCTTACTGTCTATGTTTTTAACCATTCCAGGGACACTAGTTATAGATGCAGATGCTTCACTTCAGGTTTACTGTATCCCTCTGACCTTCTTATTGACGATGAAGCACAGAAATTGCATCTTAATTAAATACAAAAGGCACAATGCCAATTTAACTACAAGTATACTGACTCTTCATACTGTATATGTCTTGAACAATTCCTGTGACATTAGTTACAGATTCTGATGCTTCACTTCAGGTTTACTGTACCCCTCTGTCCTTCTTGTTGACGATGAAACACAGAAATTGCATCGGAATTAAATACAAAGGGCACAATGCCGACTTAAGTACAAGAAAACTGACTCTTCTTACTGTCTTTGTTTTTAACCCTTCCTGTGACACTACTTATAGATTCCGATGCTTCACTTCAGGTTTACTGTATCCCACTGACCTTCTTATTGACGATGAATCACAGAAATTGCATCGGAATTAAATACAGTTGGCACAATGCTGACTTAAGTACAAGTAAACTGACTCTTCTTACTGTCTATGTTTTGAACCATTCCTGTGACACTAGTTATAGATTAAGATGCTTCACTTCAGGTTTAGTGTATCCCTCTGACCTTCGTATTGACGATGAAACACAGAAATTGCAGCGGAATTAAAAACAAAAGGCTCAAATATTACTTGAGTACAAGAAAACTGACTCTTCTTAGTGTCTATGCTTTGAATCATTCCTGTGACACTAGTTACAGATTCCGATGCTTCACTTCAGGTTTACTGTATACCTCTGACATTGTTATTGATGATGAAACACAGAAATGGCATCGGAATTAAATACAAAAAACACAATGCCGACTTATGTACAAGAAAACTGACTCTTCTTACTGTCTATGATTTGAACCATTACTGTGACACTAGTTATAGATTCCGATGCTTCACTTCAGGTTTACTGTATCCCTCTGACCTTCTTATTGACGACGAAACACAGAAATTGCATCGGAATACAATACAAAAGGCACGATGCCTACTTAAGTACAAGAAAACTGACCCTATTTACTGTCTATGTTTGGAAACATTCCTGTGACACTAGTTACAGATTCCGATGCTTCACTTCAGGTTTACTGTATCCCTCTGACCTTCTTATTGACGATGAAACACAGACATTGCATCGGAAATAAATACAAAAGGCACAATGCCGACTTAAGTACAAGAAAACTGACTCTTCTTACTGTCTATGTATTGAACCATTCCTGTCACACTAGTTACAGATTCTGATGCTTCACTTCAGGTTTACTGTATCCCTCTGTCCTTCTTGTTGACGATGAAACACAGAAATTGCATCGGAATTAAATACAAAGGGCACAATGCCGACTTAAGTACAAGAAAACTGACTCTTCTTACTGTCTTTGTTTTTAACCCTTCCTGTGACACTACTTATAGATTCCGATGCTTCACTTCAGGTTTACTGTATCCCACTGACCCTCTTATTGACGATGAAACACAGAAATTGCATCGGAATTAAATACAGTTGGCACAATGCTGACTTAAGTACAGTAAACTGACTCTTCTTACTGTCTATGTTTTGAACCATTCCTGTGACACTAGTTATAGATTAAGATGCTTCACTTCAGATTTAGTGTATCCCTATGACCTTCGTATTGACGATGAAACACAGAAATTGCAGCGGAATTAAAAACAAAAGGCTCAAATACTACTTGAGTACAAGAAAACTGACTCTTCTTAGTGTCTATGCTTTGAATCATTCCTGTGACACTAGTTACAGATTCCGATGCTTCACTTCAGGTTTACTGGTATACCTCTGACATTGTTATTGATGATGAAACACAGAAATGGCATCGGAATACAATACAAAAGGCACGATGCCTACTTAAGTACAAGAAAACTGACCCTTCTTACTGTCTATGTTTGGAAACATTCCTGTGACACTAGTTACAGATTCCGATGCTTCACTTCAGGTTTACTGTATCCCTCTGACCATCTCATTGACGATGGAACACAGAAATTGCATCGGAATTAAAGAGTAAAGGCACAATGCCGACATAAGTACAAGAAAACTGACTCTTCTTACTGTCTATGTTTTTAACCATTCCAGGGACACTAGTTATAGATTCCGATGCTTCACTTCAGGATTACTGTATCCCTCTGACCTTCTTATTGTCGATGAAACACAGAAATTGCATCGGAATTAAATACAAATGGCCCAATGCAGATTTAAGTACAAGGGAACTGACTCTTCTTACTGTCTATGTTTTGGACCATTCCTGTGACATTAGTTACAGATTCTGATGCTTCACTTCAGGTTTACTGTATCCCTCTGACCTTCTTATTGACGATGAAACACAGACATTGCATCGGAAATAAATACAAAAGGCACAATGCCGACTTAAGTACAAGAAAACTGACTCTTCTTACTGTCTATGTATTGAACCATTAGTGTCACACTAGTTACAGATTCTGATGCTTCACTTCAGGTTTACTGTATCCCTCTGTCCTTCTTGTTGACGATGAAACACAGAAATTGCATCGGAATTAAATACAAAGGGCACAATGCCGACTTAAGTACAAGAAAACTGACTCTTCTTACTGTCTTTGTTTTTAACCCTTCCTGTGACACTACTTATAGATTCCGATGCTTCACTTCAGGTTTACTGTATCCCACTGACCCTCTTATTGACGATGAAACACAGAAATTGCATCGGAATTAAATACAGTTGCCACAATGCTGACTTAAGTACAGTAAACTGACTCTTCTTACTGTCTATGTTTTGAACCATTCCTGTGACACTAGTTATAGATTAAGATGCTTCACTTCAGGTTTAGTGTATCTCTAAGACCTTCGTATTGACGATGAAACACAGAAATTGCAGCGGAATTAAAAACAAAAGCCTCAAATACTACTTGAGTACAAGAAAACTGACTCTTCTTAGTGTCGATGCTTTGAATCATTCCTGTGACACTAGTTACAGATTCCGATGCTTCACTTCAGGTTTACTGTATACCTCTGACATTGTTATTGATGATGAAACACAGAAATGGCATCGGAATTAAATACAAAAAACACAATGCCGACTTATGTACAAGAAAACTGACTCTTCTTACTGTCTATGATTTGAACCATTACTGTGACACTAGTTATAGATTCCGATGCTTCACTTCAGGTTTACTGTATCCCTCTGACCTTCTTATTGACGACGAAACACAGAAATTGCATCGGAATACAATACAAAAGGCACGATGCCTACTTAAGTACAAGAAAACTGACCCTATTTACTGTCTATGTTTGGAAACATTCCTGTGACACTAGTTACAGATTCCGATGCTTCACTTCAGGTTTACTGTATCCCTCTGACCATCTCATTGTCGATGGAACACAGAAATTGCATCGGAATGAAAGAGTAAAGGCACAATGCCGACATAAGTACAAGAAAACTGACTCTTCTTACTGTCTATGTTTTTAACCATTCCAGGGACACTAGTTATAGATTCCGATGCTTCACTTCAGGATTACTGTATCCCTCTGACCTTCTTATTGTCGATGAAACACAGAAATTGCATCGGATATAAATACAAATGGCCCAATGCAGATTTAAGTACAAGGGAACTGACTCTTCTTACTGTCTATGTTTTGGACCATTACTGTGACATTAGTTACAGATTCTGATGCTTCACTTCAGGTTTACTGTATCCCTCTGACCTTCTTATTGACGATGAAACACAGAAATTGCATCGGAACTAAATACTAAAGGCACAATGCCGACTTAAGTACAAGAAGACTGACTCCTCTTACTGTCTATGATTTGAAACTTTCCTGTGACACTAGTTACAGATTCCGATGCTTCACTTCAGGTTTACTGTATCCCTCTGACCTTCTTATTGACGATGAAACACAGGCATTGCATCGGAAATAAATACAAAAGGCACAATGCCGACTTAAGTACAAGAAAACTGACTCTTCTTACTGTCTATGTATTGAACCATTCCTGTCACACTAGTTACAGATTCCGATTCTTCACTTCAGGTATACTGTATCCCTCTGACCTTCTTATTGACGATGAAACACAGAAATTGCATCGGAATTAATTACAAAAGGCACAATGCCGATTTAAGTACAAGAAAACTGACTCTTCTTACTGTCTATGTTTTAACCATTCCAGGGACACTAGTTATAGATTCCGATGCTTCACTTCAGTTTTACTGTATCCCTCTGACCTTCTTATTGACGATTGAAACACAGATATTGCATCGGAACTAAATACAAAAGGCACAATGCCAACTTAAGTACAAGAAGACTGATTCTTCTTACTGTCTATGTTTGGAACCATTACTGTGACACTAGTTATAGATTCCGATGCTTCACTTCAGGTTTACTGTATCCTCTGACCTTCTTATTGACGACGAAACACAGAAATTGCATCGGAATACAATACAAAAGGCACGATGCCTACTTAAGTACAAGAAAACTGACCCTTCTTACTGTCTATGTTTGGAAACATTCCTGTGACACTAGTTACAGATTCCGATGCTTCACTTCAGGTTTACTGTATCCCTCTGACCATCTCATTGACGATGGAACACAGAAATTGCATCGGAATTAAAGAGTAAAGGCACAATGCCGACATAAGTACAAGAAAAACTGACTCTTCTTACTGTCCTATGTTTTTAACCATTCCAGGGACACTAGTTATAGATTCCGATGCTTCACTTCAGGATTACTGTATCCCCTCTGACCTTCTTATTGTCGATGAAACACAGAAATTGCATCGGAATTAAATACAAATGGCCCAATGCAGATTTAAGTACAAGGGAACTGACTCTTCTTACTGTCTATGTTTTTGGACCATTCCTGTGACATTAGTTACAGATTCTGATGCTTCACTTCAGGTTTACTGTATCCCTCTGACCTTCTTGTTGACGATGGAACACAGAAATTGCGTCAGAAATTAAATACAAAGGGCACAATGCCGACTTAAGTACAAGAAAACTGACTCTTCTTACTGTCTATGGTTTGAACCATTCCTGTGACACTAATTATAGATTCCGATGCTTCACTTCAGGTTTACTGTATACCTCTGACCTTCATATTGACGATGAAACACAGAAATTGCATCGAAATTAAATACAAAAGGCACAATGCCGACTTAAGTACAAGTAAACTGACTCTTCTTACTGTCTATGCTTTGAACCATTGCTGTGACACTAGTTCTATAGATTCCGATGCTTCACTTCAGGTTTACTGTATCCATCTGACCTTCTTATTGACGATGAAACACAGAAATTGCAGCGGAATTAAAAACAAAAGCCTCAAATACTACTTGAGTACAAGAAAACTGACTCTTCTTAGTGTCGATGCTTTGAATCATTCCTGTGACACTAGTTACAGATTCCGATGCTTCACTTCAGGTTTACTGTATACCTCTGACATTGTTATTGATGATGAAACACAGAAATGGCATCGGAATTAAATACAAAAAAACACAATGCCGACTTATGTACAAGAAAACTGACTCTTCTTACTGTCTATGATTTGAACCATTACTGTGACACTAGTTATAGATTCCGATGCTTCACTTCAGGTTTACTGTATCCCTCTGACCTTCTTATTGACGACGAAACACAGAAATTGCATCGGAATACAATACAAAAGGCACGATGCCTACTTAAGTACAAGAAAACTGACCCTATTTACTGTCTATGTTTGGAAACATTCCTGTGACACTAGTTACAGATTCCGATGCTTCACTTCAGGTTTACTGTATCCCTCTGACCATCTCATTGTCGATGGAACACAGAAATTGCATTGGAATGAAAGAGTAAAGGCACAATGCCGACATAAGTACAAGAAAACTGACTCTTCTTACTGTCTATGTTTTTAACCATTCCAGGGACACTAGTTATAGATTCCGATGCTTCACTTCAGGATTACTGTATCCCTCTGACCTTCTTATTGTCGATGAAACACAGAAATTGCATCGGATATAAATACAAATGGCCCAATGCAGATTTAAGTACAAGGGAACTGACTCTTCTTACTGTCTATGTTTTGGACCATTCCTGTGACATTAGTTACAGATTCTGATGCTTCACTTCAGGTTTACTGTATCCCTCTGACCTTCTTATTGACGATGAAACACAGAAATTGCATCGGAACTAAATACTAAAGGCACAATGCCGACTTAAGTACAAGAAGACTGACTCCTCTTACTGTCTATGATTTGAAACTTTCCTGTGACACTAGTTACAGATTCCGATGCTTCACTTCAGGTTTACTGTATCCCTCTGACCTTCTTATTGACGATGAAACACAGGCATTGCATCGGAATTAAATACAAAAGGCACAATGCCGACTTAAGTACAAGAAAACTGACTCTTCTTACTGTCTATGTATTGAACCATTCCTGTCACACTAGTTACAGATTCCGATTCTTCACTTCAGGTATACTGTATCCCTCTGACCTTCTTATTGACGATGAAACACAGAAATTGCATCGGAATTAATTACAAAAGGCACAATGCCGATTTAAGTACAAGAAAACTGACTCTTCTTACTGTCTATGTTTTAACCATTCCAGGGACACTAGTTATAGATTCCGATGCTTCACTTCAGTTTTACTGTATCCCTCTGACCTTCTTATTGACGATGAAACACAGATATTGCATCGGAACTAAATACAAAAGGCACAATGCCAACTTAAGTACAAGAAGACTGATTCTTCTTACTGTCTATGTTTGGAACCATTACTGTGACACTAGTTATAGATTCCGATGCTTCACTTCAGGTTTACTGTATCCCTCTGACCTTCTTATTGACGACGAAACACAGAAATTGCATCGGAATACAATACAAAAGGCACGATGCCTACTTAAGTACAAGAAAACTGACCCTTCTTACTGTCTATGTTTGGAAACATTCCTGTGACACTAGTTACAGATTCCGATGCTTCACTTCAGGTTTACTGTATCCCTCTGACCATCTCATTGACGATGGAACACAGAAATTGCATCGGAATTAAAGAGTAAAGGCACAATGCCGACATAAGTACAAGAAAACTGACTCTTCTTACTGTCTATGTTTTTAACCATTCCAGGGACACTAGTTATAGATTCCGATGCTTCACTTCAGGATTACTGTATCCCTCTGACCTTCTTATTGTCGATGAAACACAGAAATTGCATCGGAATTAAATACAAATGGCCCAATGCAGATTTAAGTACAAGGGAACTGACTCTTCTTACTGTCTATGTTTTGGACCATTCCTGTGACATTAGTTACAGATTCTGATGCTTCACTTCAGGTTTACTGTATCCCTCTGACCTTCTTGTTGACGATGGAACACAGAAATTGCGTCAGAATTAAATACAAAGGGCACAATGCCGACTTAAGTACAAGAAAACTGACTCTTCTTACTGTCTATGGTTTGAACCATTCCTGTGACACTACTTATAGATTCCGATGCTTCACTTCAGGTTTACTGTATACCTCTGACCTTCATATTGACGATGAAACACAGAAATTGCATCGAAATTAAATACAAAAGGCACAATGCCGACTTAAGTACAAGTAAACTGACTCTTCTTACTGTCTATGCTTTGAACCATTGCTGTGACACTAGTTATAGATTCCGATGCTTCACTTCAGGTTTACTGTATCCATCTGACCTTCTTATTGACGATGAAACACAGAATTTGCATCGGAACTAAATACTAAAGGCACAATGCCGACTTAAATACAAGAAGACTGACTCTTCTTACTGTCTATAATTTGAAACTTTCCTGTGACACTAGTTACAGATTCCGATGCTTCACTTCAGGTTTACTGTATCCCTCTGACCTTCTTATTGACGATGAAACACAGACATTGCATCGGAATTAAATAAAAAGGCACAATGCCGTCTTAAGTACAAGAAAACTGACTCTTCTTACTGTCTATGTATTGAACCATTCCTGTGACACTAGTTACAGATTCCGATGCTTCACTTCAGGTTTACTGTATCCCTCTGACCTTCTTATTGACGATGAAACACAGAAATTGCATCGGAATTAATTACAAAAGGCACAATGCCGATTTAAGTACAAGAAAACTGACTCTTCTTACTGTCTATGTTTTAACCATTCCAGGGACACTAGTTATAGATTCCGATGCTTCACTTCAGGTTTACTGTATCCCTCTGACTTTCTTATTGACGATGAAACACAGAAATTGCATCGGAACTAAATACAAAAGGCACAATGCCAACTTAAGTACAAGAAGACTGATTCTTCTTACTGTCTATGCTTGGAACCATTCCTGTGACACTATTTATAGATTCTGATGCTTCACTTCAGGTTTACTGTATGCCTCTGACTTTCTTATTGACGATGAAACAATGAAATTGCATCGGAATACAATACAAAAGGCACAATGCCTACTTAAGTACAAGAAAACTGACCCTTCTTACTGTCTATGTTTTGAAACATTCCTGTGACACTAGTTACAGATTCCGATGCTTCACTTCATATTTACTGTATCCCTCTGACCATCGCATTGACGATGGAACACAGAAATTGCATCGGAATTAAAGAGTAAAGGCACAATGCCGAATTAAGTGCAAGAAAACTGACTCTTCTTACTATCTATGTTTTTAACCATTCCAGGGACACTAGTTATAGATTCCGATGCTTCACTTCAGGATTAATGTATCCCTCTGACCTTCTTATTGACGAAGAAACACAGAAATTGCATCGGAACTAAATACAAAAGGCACAATGCCGACTTAAGTCCAAGAAGACTGACTCTTCTTACTGTCTATGTTTTGAAACTTTCCTGAGACACTAGTTACAGATTCCGATGCTTCACTTCAGGTTTACTGTATCCCTCTGACCGTCTTATTGACGATGAAACACAGATATTGCATCGGAATTAAATACAAAAGGCACAATGCCGACTTAAGTACTAGAAAACTGACTCTTCCTACTGTCTATGTTTTGAACCATTCCTGTGACACTAGGTATAAATTCCGGTGCTTCACTTCAGGTTTACTGTATCCCTCTGACCTTCGTATTGACGATGAAACACAGAAATTGCATCGGAATTAAATACAAAAGGCACAATGCCTACTTAAGTACAAGAAAACTGACTCTTCTTACTGTCTATGTTTTGAACCATTCCTGTGACACTAGTTATAGATTCCGATGCTTCACTTCAGGTTTACTGTATCCCTCTGACCTTCTTATTGAGGATGAAACACAGAAATTGCATCGGAATTAAATACAAAAGGCACAATGCCGATTTAAGTACAAGATAATTGACTCTTCTTACTGTCTATGATTTGAACCATTCCTGTGACACTAGTCATAGATTCCGATGCGTCACTTCAGGTTTACTGTATGCCTCTGACTTTCTTATTGACGATGAAACACAGAAATTGCATTGGAATGAAATAGAAAAGGCACAATGGCGATTTAAGTACAAGAAAACTGACTCTTCTTACTGTCCATGTTTTGAACCATTCCTGTGACACTAGTTATAGATTCCGATGCTTCACTTCAGGTTAACTGTATACCTCTGACCTTCTTATTGACGATGAAACACAGAAATTGCATCGGAATACAATACAAAAGGCACAATGCCTACTTAAGTACAAGAAAACTGACCCTTCTTACTGTCTATGTTTTGAAACATTCCTGTGACACTACTTACAAATTCCGATGCTTGACTTCAGGTTTACTGTATCCCTCTGACCATCTCATTGACGATGGAACACAGATATTGCATCGGAATTAAAGAGTAAAGGCACAATGCCGACTTAACTACAAGAAAACTGACTCTTCTTACTGTCTATGTTTTTAACCATTCCAGGGACACTAGTTATAGATTCCGATGCTTCACTTCAGGATTACTGTATCCCTCTGACCTTCTTATTGACGATGAAACACAGAAATTGCATTGGAATTAAATACAAAAGGCACAATGCAGATTTAATTACAAGAGAACTGACTCTTCTTACTGTCTTTGTTTTGAACCATTCCTGTTACATTAGTCACAGATTCTGATGCTTCACTTCAGGTTTACTGTTTCCCTCTGACCTTCTTGTTGACGATGAAACACAGAAATTGCATCAGAATTAAATACAAAGGGCACAATGCCGACTTAAGTACAAGAAAACTGATTCTTCTTACTGTCTATGGTTTGAACCATTCCTGTGACACTACTTATAGATTCCGATGCTTCACTTCAGGTTTACTGTATACCTCTGACCTTTATATTGACGATGAAACACAGAAATTGCATCGAAATTAAATACAAAAGGCACAATGCCGACTTAAGCACAAGAAAACTGACTCTTCCTACTGTCTATGTTTTGAACCATTCCTGTGACACTAGGTATAAATTCCGATGCTTCACATCAGGTTTACTGTATGCCTCTGACTTTGTTATTGACGACGAAATACAGAAATGGCATCGGAATTAAATACAAAAATCACAATGCCGACTTATGTACAAGAAAACTGACTCTTCTTACTGTCTATGGTTTGAACCATTCCTGTGACACTAGTTATAGATTCCGATGCTTCACTTCAGGTTTCTGTATCCCTCTGACCTTATTGAGGATGAAACACAGAAATTGCATCGGAATTAAATACAAAAGGCACAATGCCGATTTAAGTACAAGAAAAGTGACTCTTCTTACTGTCTTTGTTTTGAACCATTCCTGTGACACTAGTCATAGATTCCGATGCTTCACTTCAGGTTTACTGTATGCCTCTGACTTTCTTATTGACGATGAAACACAGAAATTGCATTGGAATGAAATAGAAAATGCACAATGGCGAATTAAGTACAAGAAAACTGACTCTTCTTACTGTCCATGTTTTGAACCATTCCTGTGACACTAGTTATAGATTCCGATGCTTCACTTCAGGTTAACTGTATACCTCTGACCTTCTTATTGACGATGAAACACAGAAATTGCATCGGAATACAATACAAAAGACACAATGCCTACTTAAGTACAAGAAAACTGACCCTTCTTACTGTCTATGTTTTGAAACATTCCTGTGACACTAGTTACAGATTCCGATGCTTCACTTCAGGCTTACTGTATCCCTCTGACCATCTCATTGACGATGGAACACAGAAATTGCATCGGAATTAAAGAGTAAAGGCACAATGCCGAATTAAGTGCAAGAAAACTGACTCTTCTTACTATCTATGTTTTTAACCATTCCAGGGACACTAGTTATAGATTCCGATGCTTCACTTCAGGATTAATGTATCCCTCTGACCTTCTTATTGACGATGAAACACAGAAATTGCATTGGAATTAAATACAAAAGGCACAATGCAGATTTAAGTACAAGAGAACTGACTCTTCTTACTGTCTATGCTTTGAACCATTCGTGTGACATTAGTTACAGATTCTGATGCTTCACTTCAGGTTTACTGTATCCCTCTGACCTTCTTGTTGACGATGAAACACAGAAATTGCATCAGAATAAATACAAAGCGCACAATGCCGACTTAAGTACAAGAAAACTGACTCTTCTTACTGTCTATGGTTTGAACCATTCCTGTGACACTACTTATAGATTCCGATGCTTCACTTCAGGTTTACTGTATACCTCTGACCTTCATATTGACGATGAAACACAGAAATTGCATCGAATTTAAATACAAAAGGCACAATGCCGACATAAGTACAAGTAACCTGACTCTTCTTACTGTCTATGTTTTGAACCATTGCTGTGATACTAGTTATAGATTCCGACGCTTCACTTCAGGTTTACTGTATCCCTCTGACCTTCTTATTGACGAAGAAACACAGAAATTCCATCGGAACTAAATACAAAAGGCACAATGCCGACTTAAGTCCAAGAAGACTGACTCTTCTTACTGTCTATGCTTTGAAACTCTCCTGAGACACTAGTTACAGATTCCGATGCTTCACTTCAGGTTTACTGTATCCCTCTGACCGTCTTATTGACGATGAAACACAGATATTGCATCGGAATTAAATACAAATGGCACAATGACGACTTAAGTACAAGAAAACTGACTCTTCCTACTGTCTATGTTTTGAACCATTCCTGTGACACTAGGTATAAATTCCGGTGCTTCACTTCAGGTTTACTGTATCCCTCTGACCTTCGTATTGACGATGAAACACAGAAATTGCATCGGAATTAAATACAAAAGGCACAATGCCTACTTAAGTACAAGAAAACTGACTCTTCTTACTGTCTATGTTTTGAACCATTCCTGTGACACTAGTTATAGATTCCGATGCTTCACTTCAATTTTACTGTATCCCTCTGACCTTCTTATTGAGGATGAAACACAGAAATTGCATCGGAATTATATACAAAAGGCACAATGCCGATTTAAGTACAAGATAACTGACTCTTCTTACTGTCCATGTTTTGAACCATTCCTGTGACACTAGTTATAGATTCCGATGCTTCACTTCAGGTTAACTGTATACCTCTGACCTTCTTATTGACGATGAAACACAGAAATTGCATCGGAATACAATACAAAAGGCACAATGCCTACTTAAGTACAAGAAAACTGACCCTTCTTACTGTCTATGTTTTGAAACATTCCTGTGACACTACTTACAGATTCCGATGCTTGACTTCAGGTTTACTGTATCCCTCTGACCATCTCATTGACGATGGAACACAGATATTGCATCGGAATTAAAGAGTAAAGGCACAATGCCGACTTAAGTACAAGAAAACTGACTCTTCTTACTGTCTATGTTTTTAACCATTCCAGGGACACTAGTTATAGATTCCGATGCTTCACTTCAGGATTACTGTATCCCTCTGACCCTCTTATTGACGATGAAACACAGAAATTGCATTGGAATTAAATACAAAAGGCACAATGCAGATTTAATTACAAGAGAACTGACTCTTCTTACTGTCTTTGTTTTGAACCATTCCTGTTACATTAGTCACAGATTCTGATGCTTCACTTCAGGTCTACTGTTTCCCTCTGACCTTCTTGTTGACGATGAAACACAGAAATTGCATCAGAATTAAATACAAAGGGCACAATGCCGACTTAAGTACAAGAAAACTGATTCTTCTTACTGTCTATGGTTTGAACCATTCCTGTGACACTACTTATAGATTCTGATGCTTCACTTCAGGTTTACTGTATACCTCTGACCTTCATATTGACGATGAAACAAAGAAATTGCATCGAAATTAAATACAAAAGGCACAATGCCGACTTAAGCACATGAAAACTGACTCTTCCTACTGTCTATGTTTTGAACCATTCCTGTGACACTAGGTATAAATTCCGGTGCTTCACTTCAGGTTTACTGTATCCCTCTGACCTTCTTATTGACGATGAAACACAGAAATTGCATCGGAATTAAATACAAAAGGCACAATGCCTACTTAAGTACAAGAAAACTGACTCTTCTTACTGTCTATGTTTTGAACCATTCCTGTGACACTAGTTATAGATTCCGATGCTTCACATCAGGTTTACTGTATGCCTCTGACTTTGTTATTGACGACGAAATACAGAAATGGCATCGGAATTAAATACAAAAATCACAATGCCGACTTATGTACAAGAAAACTGACTCTTCTTACTGTCTATGGTTTGAACCATTCCTGTGACACTAGTTATAGATTCCGATGCTTCACTTCAGGTTTCTGTATCCCTCTGACCTTATTGAGGATGAAACACAGAAATTGCATCGGAATTAAATACAAAAGGCACAATGCCGATTTAAGTACAAGAAAAGTGACTCTTCTTACTGTCTTTGTTTTGAACCATTCCTGTGACACTAGTCATAGATTCCGATGCTTCACTTCAGGTTTACTGTATGCCTCTGACTTTCTTATTGACGATGAAACACAGAAATTGCATTGGAATGAAATAGAAAATGCACAATGGCGAATTAAGTACAAGAAAACTGACTCTTCTTACTGTCCATGTTTTGAACCATTCCTGTGACACTAGTTATAGATTCCGATGCTTCACTTCAGGTTAACTGTATACCTCTGACCTTCTTATTGACGATGAAACACAGAAATTGCATCGGAATACAATACAAAAGGCACAATGCCTACTTAAGTACAAGAAAACTGACTCTTCTTACTGTCTATGTTTTGAAACATTCCTGTGACACTACTTACAGATTCCGATGCTTCACTTCAGGTTTACTGTATCACTCTGACCATCTCATTGACGATGGATCACAGAAATTGCATCGGAATTAAAGAGTAAAGGCACAATGCCGACTTAAGTACAAGAAAACTGACTCTTCTTACTGTCTATGTTTTTAACCATTCCAGGGACACTAGTTATAGATTCCGATGCTTCACTTCAGGATTACTGTATCCCTCTGACCTTCTTATTGACGATGAAACACAGAAATTGCATTGGAATTAAATACAAAATGCACAATGCAGATTTAATTACAAGAGAACTGACTCTTCTTACTGTCTATGTTTTGAACCATTCCTGTTACATTAGTCACAGATTCTGATGCTTCACATCAGGTTTACTGTTTCCCTCTGACCTTCTTGTTGACGATGAAACACAGAAATTGCATCAGAATGAAATACAAAGGGCACAATGCCGACTTAAGTACAAGAAAACTGATTCATCTTACTGTCTTTGGTTTGAACCATTACTGTGACACTACTTATAGATTCCGATGCTTCACTCCAGGTTTACTGTATACCTCTGACCTTCATATTGACGATGAAACACAGAAATTCCATTGAAATTAAATACAAAAGGCACAATGCCGACTTAAGTACAAGTAAACTGACTCTTCTTACTGTCTACGTTTTGAAAGATTGCTGTGACACTAGTTATAGATTCCGATGCTTCACTTCAGGTTTACTGTATCCCTCTGACCTTCTTATTGACGATGAAACACAGAAATTGCATCGGAACTAAATACTAAAGGCACAATGCCGACTTAAATACAAGAAGACAGACTCTTCTTACTGTCTATAATTTGAAACTTTCCTGTGACACTAGTTACAGATTCCGATGCTTCACTTCAGGTTTACTGTATCCCTCTGACCTTCTTATTGACGATGAAACACAGACATTGCATCGGAATTAAATACAAAAGGCACAATGCCGTCTTAACTACAAGAAAACTAACTCTTCTTACTGTCTATGTATTGAACCATTCCTGTGACACTAGTTACAGATTCCGATGCTTCACTTCAGGTTTACTGTATCCCTCTGACCTTCTTATTGACGATGAAACACAGAAATTGCATCGGAATTAATTACAAAAGGCACAATGCCGATTTAAGTACAAGAAAACTGACTCTTCTTACTGTCTATGTTTGGAACCATTCCTGTGACACTATTTATAGATTCTGATGCTTCACTTCAGGTTTACTGTAAGCCTCTGACTTTCTTATTGACGATGAAACAATGAAATTGCATCGGAATACAATACAAAAGGCACAATGCCTACTTAAGTACAAGAAAACTGACCCTTCTTACTGTCTATGTTTTGAAACATTCCTGTGACACTAGTTACAGATTCCGATGCTTCACTTCAGGCTTACTGTATCCCTCTGACCATCTCATTGACGATGGAACACAGAAATTGCATCGGAATTAAAGAGTAAAGGCACAATGCCGAATTAAGTGCAAGAAAACTGACTCTTCTTACTATCTATGTTTTTAACCATTCCAGGGACACTAGTTATAGATTCCGATGCTTCACTTCAGGATTAATGTATCCCTCTGACCTTCTTATTGACGATGAAACACAGAAATTGCATTGGAATTAAATACAAAAGGCACAATGCAGATTTAAGTACAAGAGAACTGACTCTTCTTACTGTCTATGCTTTGAACCATTCGTGTGACATTAGTTACAGATTCTGATGCTTCACTTCAGGTTTACTGTATCCCTCTGACCTTCTTGTTGACGATGAAACACAGAAATTGCATCAGAATAAATACAAAGCGCACAATGCCGACTTAAGTACAAGAAAACTGACTCTTCTTACTGTCTATGGTTTGAACCATTCCTGTGACACTACTTATAGATTCCGATGCTTCACTTCAGGTTTACTGTATACCTCTGACCTTCATATTGACGATGAAACACAGAAATTGCATCGAATTTAAATACAAAAGGCACAATGCCGACATAAGTACAAGTAACCTGACTCTTCTTACTGTCTATGTTTTGAACCATTGCTGTGATACTAGTTATAGATTCCGACGCTTCACTTCAGGTTTACTGTATCCCTCTGACCTTCTTATTGACGAAGAAACACAGAAATTCCATCGGAACTAAATACAAAAGGCACAATGCCGACTTAAGTCCAAGAAGACTGACTCTTCTTACTGTCTATGCTTTGAAACTCTCCTGAGACACTAGTTACAGATTCCGATGCTTCACTTCAGGTTTACTGTATCCCTCTGACCGTCTTATTGACGATGAAACACAGATATTGCATCGGAATTAAATACAAATGGCACAATGACGACTTAAGTACAAGAAAACTGACTCTTCCTACTGTCTATGTTTTGAACCATTCCTGTGACACTAGGTATAAATTCCGGTGCTTCACTTCAGGTTTACTGTATCCCTCTGACGTTCGTATTGACGATGAAACACAGAAATTGCATCGGAATTAAATACAAAAGGCACAATGCCTACTTAAGTACAAGAAAACTGACTCTTCTTACTGTCTATGTTTTGAACCATTCCTGTGACACTAGTTATAGATTCCGATGCTTCACTTCAATTTTACTGTATCCCTCTGACCTTCTTATTGAGGATGAAACACAGAAATTGCATCGGAATTATATACAAAAGGCACAATGCCGATTTAAGTACAAGATAACTGACTCTTCTTACTGTCCATGTTTTGAACCATTCCTGTGACACTAGTTATAGATTCCGATGCTTCACTTCAGGTTAACTGTATACCTCTGACCTTCTTATTGACGATGAAACACAGAAATTGCATCGGAATACAATACAAAAGGCACAATGCCTACTTAAGTACAAGAAAACTGACCCTTCTTACTGTCTATGTTTTGAAACATTCCTGTGACACTACTTACAGATTCCGATGCTTGACTTCAGGTTTACTGTATCCCTCTGACCATCTCATTGACGATGGAACACAGATATTGCATCGGAATTAAAGAGTAAAGGCACAATGCCGACTTAAGTACAAGAAAACTGACTCTTCTTACTGTCTATGTTTTTAACCATTCCAGGGACACTAGTTATAGATTCCGATGCTTCACTTCAGGATTACTGTATCCCTCTGACCTTCTTATTGACGATGAAACACAGAAATTGCATTGGAATTAAATACAAAAGGCACAATGCAGATTTAATTACAAGAGAACTGACTCTTCTTACTGTCTTTGTTTTGAACCATTCCTGTTACATTAGTCACAGATTCTGATGCTTCACTTCAGGTTTACTGTTTCCCTCTGACCTTCTTGTTGACGATGAAACACAGAAATTGCATCAGAATTAAATACAAAGGGCACAATGCCGACTTAAGTACAAGAAAACTGATTCTTCTTACTGTCTATGGTTTGAACCATTCCTGTGACACTACTTATAGATTCCGATGCTTCACTTCAGGTTTACTGTATACCTCTGACCTTCATATTGACGATGAAACAAAGAAATTGCATCGAAATTAAATACAAAAGGCACAATGCCGACTTAAGCACATGAAAACTGACTCTTCCTACTGTCTATGTTTTGAACCATTCCTGTGACACTAGGTATAAATTCCGGTGCTTCACTTCAGGTTTACTGTATCCCTCTGACCTTCTTATTGACGATGAAACACAGAAATTGCATCGGAATTAAATACAAAAGGCACAATGCCTACTTAAGTACAAGAAAACTGACTCTTCTTACTGTCTATGTTTTGAACCATTCCTGTGACACTAGTTATAGATTCCGATGCTTCACATCAGGTTTACTGTATGCCTCTGACTTTGTTATTGACGACGAAACACAGAAATGGCATCGGAATTAAATACAAAAATCACATTGCCGACTTATGTACAAGAGAACTGACTCTTCTTACTGTCTATGTTTTGAACCATTCCTGTGACACTAGTTATAGATTCCGATGCTTCACTTCAGGTTTACTGTATCCCTCTGACCTTATTGAGGATGAGACACAGAAATTGCATTGGAATTAAATACAAAAGGCACAATGCCGATTTAAGTACAAGAAAACTGACTCTTCTTACTGTCTATGTTTTGAACCATTCCTGTGACACTAGTCATAGATTCCGATGCTTCACTTCAGGTTTACTGTATGCCTCTGACTTTCTTATTGACGATGAAACACAGAAATTGCATTGGAATGAAATAGAAAATGCACAATGGCGAATTAAGTACAAGAAAACTGACAGTTCTTACTGTCCATGTTTTGAACCATTCCTGTGACACTAGTTATAGATTCCGATGCTTCACTTCAGGTTAACTGTATACCTCTGACCTTCTTATTGACGATGAAACACAGAAATTGCATCGGAATACAATACAAAAGGCACAATGCCTACTTAAGTACAAGAAAACTGACTCTTCTTACTGTCTATGTTTTGAAACATTCCTGTGACACTACTTACAGATTCCGATGCTTCACTTCAGGTTTACTGTATCCCTCTGACCATCTCATTGACGATGGAACACAGAAATTGCATCGGAATTAAAGAGTAAAGGCACAATGCCGACTTAAGTACAAGAAAACTGACTCTTCTTACTGTCTATGTTTTTAACCATTCCAGGGACACTAGTTATAGATTCCGATGCTTCACTTCAGGATTACTGTATCCCTCTGACCTTCTTATTGACGATGAAACACAGAAATTGCATTGGAATTAAATACAAAAGGCACAATGCAGATTTAATTACAAGAGAACTGACTCTTCTTACTGTCTATGTTTTGAACCATTCCTGTTACATTAGTCACAGATTCTGATGCTTCACTTCAGGTTTACTGTTTCCCTCTGACCTTCTTGTTGACGATGAAACACAGAAATTGCATCAGAATGAAATACAAAGGGCACAATGCCGACTTAAGTACAAGAAAACTGATTCATCTTACTGTCTTTGGTTTGAACCATTCCTGTGACACTACTTATAGATTCCGATGCTTCACTTCAGGTTTACTGTATACCTCTGACCTTCATATTGACGATGAAACACAGAAATTCCATTGAAATTAAATACAAAAGGCACAATGCCGACTTAAGTACAAGTAAACTGACTCTTCTTACTGTCTACGTTTTGAAAGATTGCTGTGACACTAGTTATAGATTCCGATGCTTCACTTCAGGTTTACTGTATCCCTCTGACCTTCTTATTGACGATGAAACACAGAAATTGCATCGGAACTAAATACTAAAGGCACAATGCCGACTTAAATACAAGAAGACAGACTCTTCTTACTGTCTATAATTTGAAACTTTCCTGTGACACTAGTTACAGATTCCGATGCTTCACTTCAGGTTTACTGTATCCCTCTGACCTTCTTATTGACGATGAAACACAGACATTGCATCGGAATTAAATACAAAAGGCACAATGCCGTCTTAACTACAAGAAAACTAACTCTTCTTACTGTCTATGTATTGAACCATTCCTGTGACACTAGTTACAGATTCCGATGCTTCACTTCAGGTTTACTGTATCCCTCTGACCTTCTTATTGACGATGAAACACAGAAATTGCATCGGAATTAATTACAAAAGGCACAATGCCGATTTAAGTACAAGAAAACTGACTCTTCTTACTGTCTATGTTTGGAACCATTCCTGTGACACTATTTATAGATTCTGATGCTTCACTTCAGGTTTACTGTAAGCCTCTGACTTTCTTATTGACGATGAAACAATGAAATTGCATCGGAATACAATACAAAAGGCACAATGCCTACTTAAGTACAAGAAAACTGACCCTTCTTACTGTCTATGTTTTGAAACATTCCTGTGACACTAGTTACAGATTCCGATGCTTCACTTCAGGTTTACTGTATCCCTCTGACCATCTCATTGACGATGGAACACAGAAATTGCATCGGAATTAAAGAGTAAAGGCACAATGCCGAATTAAGTGCAAGAAAACTGACTCTTCTTACTATCTATGTTTTTAACCATTCCAGGGACACTAGTTATAGATTCCGATGCTTCACTTCAGGATTAATGTATCCCTCTGACCTTCTTATTGACGATGAAACACAGAAATTGCATTGGAATTAAATACAAAAGGCACAATGCAGATTTAAGTACAAGAGAACTGACTCTTCTTACTGTCTATGCTTTGAACCATTTGTGTGACATTAGTTACAGATTCTGATGCTTCACTTCAGGTTTACTGTTTCCCTCTGACCTTCTTGTTGACGATGAAACACAGAAATTGCATCAGAATAAATACAAAGCGCACAATGCCGACTTAAGTACAAGAAAACTGACGCTTCTTACTGTCTATGGTTTGAACCATTCCTGTGACACTACTTATAGATTCCGATGCTTCACTTCAGGTTTACTGTATACCTCTGACCTTCATATTGACGATGAAACACAGAAATTGCATCGAATTTAAATACAAAAGGCACAATGCCGACATAAGTACAAGTAACCTGACTCTTCTTACTGTCTATGTTTTGAACCATTGCTGTGATACTAGTTATAGATTCCGACGCTTCACTTCAGGTTTACTGTATCCCTCTGACCTTCTTATTGACGAAGAAACACAGAAATTCCATCGGAACTAAATACAAAAGGCACAATGCCGACTTAAGTCCAAGAAGACTGACTCTTCTTACTGTCTATGCTTTGAAACTTTCCTGAGACACTAGTTACAGATTCCGATGCTTCACTTCAGGTTTACTGTATCCCTCTGACCGTCTTATTGACGATGAAACACAGATATTGCATCAGAATTAAATACAAATGGCACAATGCCGACTTAAGTACAAGAAAACTGACTCTTCCTACTGTCTATGTTTTGAACCATTCCTGTGACACTAGGTATAAATTCCGGTGCTTCACTTCAGGTTTACTGTATCCCTCTGACCTTCGTATTGACGATGAAACACAGAAATTGCATCGGAATTAAATACAAAAGGCACAATGCCTACTTAAGTACAAGAAAACTGACTCTTCTTACTGTCTATGTTTTGAACCATTCCTGTGACACTAGTTATAGATTCCGATGCTTCACTTCAATTTTACTGTATCCCTCTGACCTTCTTATTGAGGATGAAACACAGAAATTGCATCGGAATTATATACAAAAGGCACAATGCCGACTTAAGTACAAGATAACTGACTCTTCTTACTGTCCATGTTTTGAACCATTCCTGTGACACTAGTTATAGATTCCGGTGCTTCACTTCAGGTTAACTGTATACCTCTGACCTTCTTATTGACGATGAAACACAGAAATTGCATCGGAATACAATACAAAAGGCACAATGCCTACTTAAGTACAAGAAAACTGACCCTTCTTACTGTCTATGTTTTGAAACATTCCTGTGACACTACTTACAGATTCCGATGCTTGACTTCAGGTTTACTGTATCCCTCTGACCATCTCATTGACGATGGAACACAGATATTGCATCGGAATTAAAGAGTAAAGGCACAATGCCGACTTAACTACAAGAAAACTGACTCTTCTTACTGTCTATGTTTTTAACCATTCCAGGGACACTAGTTATAGATTCCGATGCTTCACTTCAGGATTACTGTATCCCTCTGACCTTCTTATTGACGATGAAACACAGAAATTGCATTGGAATTAAATACAAAAGGCACAATGCAGATTTAATTACAAGAGAACTGACTCTTCTTACTGTCTTTGTTTTGAACCATTCCTGTTACATTAGTCACAGATTCTGATGCTTCACTTCAGGTTTACTGTTTCCCTCTGACCTTCCTGTTGACGATGAAACACAGAAATTGCATCAGAATTAAATACAAAGGGCACAATGCCGACTTAAGTACAAGAAAACTGATTCTTCTTACTGTCTATGGTTTGAACCATTCCTGTGACACTACTTATAGATTCCGATGCTTCACTTCAGGTTTACTGTATACCTCTGACCTTCATATTGACGATGAAACAAAGAAATTGCATCGAAATTAAATACAAAAGGCACAATGCCGACTTAAGCACATGAAAACTGACTCTTCCTACTGTCTATGTTTTGAACCATTCCTGTGACACTAGGTATAAATTCCGGTGCTTCACTTCAGGTTTACTGTATCCCTCTGACCTTCTTATTGACGATGAAACACAGAAATTGCATCGGAATTAAATACAAAAGGCACAATGCCTACTTAAGTACAAGAAAACTGACTCTTCTTACTGTCTATGTTTTGAACCATTCCTGTGACACTAGTTATAGATTCCGATGCTTCACATCAGGTTTACTGTATGCCTCTGACTTTGTTATTGACGACGAAACACCGAAATGGCATCGGAATTAAATACAAAAATCACAATGCCGACTTATGTACAAGAAAACTGACTCTTCTTACTGTCTATGTTTTGAACCATTCCTGTGACACTAGTTATAGATTCCGATGCTTCACTTCAGGTTTACTGTATCCCTCTGACCTTATTGAGGATGAAACACAGAAATTGCATCGGAATTAAATACAAAAGGCACAATGCCGATTTAAGTACAAGAAAACTGACTCTTCTTACTGTCTATGTTTTGAACCATTCCTGTGACACTAGTCATAGATTCCGATGCTTCACTTCATGTTTACTGTATGCCTCTGACTTTCTTATTGACGATGAAACACAGAAATTGCATTGGAATGAAATAGAAAATGCACAATGGCGAATTAAGTACAAGAAAACTGACAGTTCTTACTGTCCATGTTTTGAACCATTCCTGTGACACTAGTTATAGATTCCGATGCTTCACTTCAGGTTAACTGTATACCTCTGACCTTCTTATTGACGATGAAACACAGAAATTGCATCGGAATACAATACAAAATTCACAATGCCTACTTAAGTACAAGAAAACTGACTCTTCTTACTGTCTATGTTTTGAAACATTCCTGTGACACTACTTACAGATTCCGATGCTTCACTTCAGGTTTACTGTATCCCTCTGATCATCTCATTGACGATGGAACACAGAAATTGCATCGGAATTAAAGAGTAAAGGCACAATGCCGACTTAAGTACAAGAAAACTGACTCTTCTTACTGTCTATGTTTTTAACCATTTCAGGGACACAAGTTATAGATTCCGATGCTTCACTTCAGGATTACTGTATCCCTCTGACCTTCTTATTGACGATGAAACACAGAAATTGCATTGGAATTAAATACAAAAGGCACAATGCAGATTTAATTACAAGAGAACTGACTCTTCTTACTGTCTATGTTTTGAACCATTCCTGTTACATTAGTCACAGATTCTGATGCTTCACTTCAGGTTTACTGTTTCCCTCTGACCTTCTTGTTGACGATGAAACACAGAAATTGCATCAGAATTAAATACAAAGGGCACAATGCCGACTTAAGTACAAGAAAACTGATTCTTCGTACTGTCTATGGTTTGAACCATTCCTGTGACACTACTTATAGATTCCGATGCTTCACTTCAGGTTTACTGTATACCTCTGACCTTCATATTGACGATGAAACACAGAAATTGCATCAAAATTAAATACAAAAGGCACAATGCCGACTTCAGTACAAGTAAACTGACTCTTCTTACTGTCTACGTTTTGAACCATTGCTGTGACACTAGTTATAGATTCCGATGCTTCAGTTCAGGTTTACTGTTTCCCTCTGACCGTCTTATTGACGATGAAACACAGAAATTGCATCGGAACTAAATACAAAAGGCACAATGCCGACGTAAGTACAAGAAGACTGACTCTTCTTACTGTCTATGTTATGAAATTTTCCTGTGACACTAGTTACAGGTAACGATGCTTCACTTCAGGTTTACTGTATCCCTCTGACCTTCTTATTGACGATGAAACACAGAAATTGCATCGGAATTAAATACAAAAGGCTCAATGCCTACTTAAGTACATGGAAACTGACTCTTTTTACTCTCTATGTTTTGAACCATTCCTGTGACACTAGGTATAAATTCCGGTGCTTCACTTCAGGTTTACTGTATCCCTCTGACCTTCTTATTGACGATGAAACACACAAATTGCATCGGAATTAAATACAAAAGGCACAAGTCATACTTAAGTACAAGAAAATTTACGCTTCTTACTGGCTATGTTTTAACCATTCCAGGGACACTAGTTATTGATTCCGATGCTTCACTTCAGGTTTACTGTATCCCTCTGACCTTCTTATTGACGATGAAGCACAGAAATTGCATCTTAATTAAATACAAAACGCACAATGCCGATTTAAGTACAAGAAAACTGACTCTTCATATTGTCTATGACCTGAACGATTCCTGTGACATTAGTTACAGATTCTGATGCTTCACATCAGGTTTACTGTATCCCTCTGTCCTTCTTGTTGACGATGAAACACAGAAATTGCATCGGAATTAAATACAAAGGGCACAATGCCGACTTAAGTACAAGAAAACTGACTCTTCTTACTGTCTATGTTTTTAACCATTCCTGTGACACTACTTATAGATTCTGATGCTTCACTTCAGGTTTACTGTATCCCTCTGACCTTCTTATTGACGATGAAACACAGAAATTGCATTAGAATTAAATACAAAAGGCACAATGCAGATTTAATTACAAGAGAACTGACTCTTCTTACTGTCTATGTTTTGAACCATTCCTGTTACATTAGTCACTGATTCTGATGCTTCACTTCAGGTTTACTGTTACCCTCTGACCTTCTTGTTGACGATGAAACACAGAAATTGCATCAGAATTAAATACAAAGGGCACAATGCCGACTTAAGTACAAGAAAACTGATTCTTCTTACTGTCTATGATTTGAACCATTCCTGTGACACTAGTTATAGATTCCGATGCTTCACTTCAGGTTTACTGTATCTCTCTGACCTTCGTATTGACGATGAAACACAGAAATTGCATCGGAACTAAATACAAAAGGCACAATGCCAACTTAAGTACAAGAAGACTGACTCTTCTTGCTGTCTATGTTTTGAACCATTCCTGTGACACTATTTATAGATTCTGATGCTTCACTTCAGGCTTACTGTATCCCGCTGACCTTCTTATAGACGATGAAACACAGAAATTGCATCGGAATTAAATACAAGAGGTACAATGCCGAATTAAGTACAAGTAAACTGACTCTTCTTACTGTCTATGTTTTGAACCATTGCTGTGACACTAGTCATAGATTCCGATGCTTCACTTCAGGTTTACTGAATGCCCCTGACTTTCTTATTGACGATGAAACACAGGAATTGCATGGGAGTGAAATAGAAAAGGCACAATGGCGACTTAAGTACAAGAAAACTGACTCTTCTTACTGTCCATGTTTTGAACCATTCCTCTGACACTAGTTATAGATTCCGATGATTCACTTCAGGTTAACTGTATACCTCTGACCTTCTTATTGACGATGAAACACAGAAATTGCATCGGAATACAATACAAAAGGCACAATGCCTACTTAAGTACAAGAAAATTGACCCTTCTTCCTATCTATGTTTTGAAACATTCCTGTGACACTAGTTACAGATTCCGATGCTTCACTTCAGGTTTACTATTTCCCTCTGACCATCTCATTGACGATGGAACACAGAAATTGCATCGGAATTAAAGAGTAAAGGCACAATGCCGACTTAAGTACAAGAAAACTGACTCTTCTTACTGTCTATGATTTTAACCATTCCAGGGACACTAGTTATAGATTCCGATGCTTCACTTCAGGATTACTGTATCCCTCTGACCTTCTTATTGACGATGAAACACAGAAATTGCATCGGAATTAAATACAAAATGCACAATGCAGATTTAAGTACAAGAGAAATGACTCTTCTTACTGTCTATGTTTTGAACCATTCCTGTGACATTAGTTACAGATTCTGATGCTTCACTTCAGGTTTACTGTATCCTTCTGACCTTCTTGTTGACGGTGAAACACAGAAATTGCATCAGAATTAAATACAAAGGGCCCAATGCCGCCTTAAGTACAAGAAAACTGACTCTTCTTACTGTTTATGGTTTGAACCGTTCCTGTGACACTACTTATAGATTTCGATGCTTCACTTCAGGTTTACTGTAGACCTCTGACCTTCATATTGACGATGAAACACAGAAATTGCATCGAAATTAAATACAAAAGGCACAATGCCGACTTAAGTACAAGTAAACTGACTCTTCTTACTGTCTATGTTTTGAACCATTGCTGTGACACTAGTTATAGATTCTAATGCTTCACTTCAGGTTTACTGTACCCCTGTGACCTTCTTATTGACGATGAAACACAGAAATTGCATCGGAACCAAATACAAAAGGCACAATGCCGACTTAAGTACAAGAAGACTGACTCTTCTTACTGTCTATGTTTTGAAACTTTCCTGTGACACTAGTTACAGATTCCGATGCTCACTTCAGGTTTACTGTATCCCTCTGTCCTTCTTATTGACGATGAAACACAGAAATTGCATCGGAATTAAATACAAAAATCACAATGCCGACTTTAGTACAAGAAAACTGACTCTTCTTACTGTCTATGATTTGAACCATTCCTGTGACACTAGGTATAAATTCCGGTACTTCACATCAGGTTTACTGTATACCTCTGACTTGGTTATTGACGATGAAACACAGAAATATCATCGGAATTAAATACAAAAATCACAATGCCGACTTATGTACAAGAAAACTGACTTTTCTTACTGTCTATGCTTTGAACCATTCCTGTGACACTAGTTATAGATTCCGATGCTTCACTTCAGGTTTACTGTATCCCTCTGACCTTCTTATTGAGGATGAAACACAGAAATTGCATCGGAATTAAATACAAATGGCACAATGCCGATTTAAGTACAAGAAAACTGACTCTTCTTACTGTCTATGTTTTGAAAAATTCCTGTGGCACTAGTCATAGATTCCGATGCTTCACTTTAGGTTTACTGTATGCCTCTGACTTTCTTATTGACGATGAGAGACAGAAATTGCATTGGAATGAAATAGAAAAGGCACAATGGCGACTTAAGTACAAGAAAACTGACTCTTCTTACTGTCCATGTTTTGAACCATTCCTGTGACACTAGTTATAGATTCCGATGCTTCACTTCAGGTTAACTGTATACCTCTGACCTTCCTAATGACGATGATACATAGAAATTGCATCGGAATACAATATAAAAGGCACATTGCCTACTTAAGTACAAGAAAACTGACCCTTCTTACTGTCTATGTTTTGAAACATTCCTGTGACACTAGTTACAGATTCCGATGCTTCACTTCAGGTTTACTGTATCCCTCTGACCATCTCACTGACGATGGAACACAGAAATTGCATCAGAATTAAATACAAAGGGCACAATGCCGACTTAAGTTCAAGAAAACTGACTCTTCTTACTGTCTATGGTTTGAACCATTCCTGTGACACTTCTTATAGATTCCGATGCTTCACTTCAGGTTTACTGTATACCTCTGACCTTCATATTGACGATGAAGCACAGAAATTGCATCGAAATTAAATACAAAAGGCACAATGCCGACTTAAGTACAAGTAAACTGACTCTTCTTACTGTCTATGCTTTGAACCATTGCTGTGACACTAGTTATAGATTCCGATGCTTCACTTCAGGTTTACTGTATCCCTCTGACCTTCTTATTGACGATGAAACACAGAAATTGCATCGGAACTAAATACAAAAGGCACAATGCCGACATAAGTTTAAGAAGACTGACTCTTCTTACTGTCTATGTTTTGAAACTTTCCTGTGACACTAGTTACAGATTACGATGTTTCACTTCAGGTTTACTGTATCCCTCTGACCTTCTTATTGACGATGAAACACAGAAATTGCTTTGGAATTAAATACAAAAGGCACAATGCCGACTTAAGTACAAGAAAACTGACTCTTCTTACTGTCTATGATTTGAACCATTCCTGTGACACTAGGTATAAATTCCGGTGCTTCACTTCAGGTTTACTGTATCCCTCTGACCTTCTTATTGACGATGAAACACAGAAATTGCATCGGAATTAAATATAAAAGGCACAATGCCTACTTAAGTACAAGAAAACTGACTCTTCTTACTGTCTATGTTTTGAACCATTCCTGTGACACTAGTTATAGTTTCCGTAGCTTCACTTGAGGTTTACTGTATCCCTCTGACCTTCTTATTCACGATGAAACACAGAAATTGCATCGGAATTAAATACAAAGGTCACAATGCCAACTTATGTAAAAGAAAACTGACTCTTCTTACTGTCTATGTTTGAACTATTCCTGTGACAATAGTTACAGATTCCGATGCTTCACTTCAGGTTTACTGTATCCCTCTGACATTCTTATTGACGAGGAAACACAGAAATTGCAATGGAATTAAATACAAAAGGCAGAATGCCGACTCAAGTGCAAGAAGACCGGCTCTTCTTACTGTCTATGTTTTGAACCATTCCTGTGACACTAGTTACAGATTCCGATGCTTCACTTCAGGTTTACTGTATCCCTCCGACCTTCTGATTGACGATGAAACACAGATATTGCGTCGGAATTAAATGGAAAAATCACAATGCCGACTTAAGTACAAGAAAACCGACTCTTCTTACTGTCCATGCTTTTAACCATTCCAGGGACACTAGTTATAGATTCCGATGCTTCACTTCAGGTTTACTGTACCCCTCTGACCTTCTTATTGACGATGAAACACAGAAATTGCATCGGAATTAAATACTAAAGGCACAATGCCGATTTAAGTACAAGAAAACTGACTCTTCTTACTGTCTATGTTTTGAACATTCCTGTGACATTAGTTTCTGATTCTGCTGCTTCACTTCAGGTTTACTGTATCCCTCTGACCTTCTAGTTGACGATGAAACACAGAAATTGCATCAGAATTAAATACAAAAGGCACAATGCCTACTTAAGTACAAGAAAACTGACTCTTCTTACTGTCTATGTATTGAACCATTCCTGTGACACTAGTTATAAATTCCGTTGCTTCACTTCAGGTTTACTGTATACCTCTGACCTTCATATTGACGATGAAGCACAGAAATTGCATCGAAATTAAATACAAAAGGCACAATGCCGACTTAAGTACAAGTAAACTGACTCTTCTTACTGTCTATGCTTTGAACCATTGCTGTGACACTAGTTATAGATTCCGATGCTTCACTTCAGGTTTACTGTATCCCTCTGACCTTCTTATTGACGATGAGTCACAGAAATTGCATTGGAACTAAATACAAAAGGCACAATGCCGACATAAGTTTAAGAAGACTGACTCTTCTTACTGTCTATGCTTTGAAACTTTCCTGTGACACTAGTTACAGATTACGATGCTTCACTTCAGGTTTACTGTATCCCTCTGACCTTCTTATTGACGATGAAACACAGAAATTGCATCGGAATTAAATACAAAAGGCACAATGCCGAGTTAAGTACAAGAAAACTGACTCTTCTTACTGTCTATGATTTGAACCATTCCTGTGACACTAGGTATAAATTCCGGTGCTTCACTTCAGGTTTACTGTATCCCTCTGACCTTCTTATTGACGATGAAACACAGAAATTGCATCGGAATTAAATATAAAATACACAATGCCTACTTAAGTACAAGAAAACTGACTCTTCTTACTGTCTATGTATTGAACCATGCCTGTGACACTAGTTATAGATTCCGTTGCTTCACTTCAGGTTTACTGTATCCTTCTGACCTTCTTATTCACGATGAAACACAGAAATTGCATCGGAATTAAATACAAAGGTCACAATGCCAACTTATGTAAAAGAAAACTGACTCTTCTTACTGTCTATGCTTTGAACCATTGCTGTGACACTAGTTATAGATTCCGATGCTTCACTTCAGGTTTACTGTATCCCTCTGTCCTTATTGACGATGAAACACAGAAATTGCATTGGAATTAATTAGAAAAGGCACAATGCCGACTTCAGTACAAGAAAACTGACTCTTCTTACAGTCCATGTTTGAAACATTCTTGTGACACTAGTTATAGATTCCGATGCATCGCTTCAGGTTCACTGTATACCTCTGACCTTCTTATTGACGATGAAACACAGAAATTGCATCGGAATACAATACAAAAGTCACAATGCCTACTTAAGTACAAGAAAACTGACCCTTCTTACTGTCTATGTTTTGAAACATTCCTGTGACACTAGTTACAGATTCCGATGCTTCACTTCAGGTTTACTGTATCCCTCTGACCATCTCATTGACGATGGAACACAGAAATTGCATCGGCATTAAAGAGTAAAGGCACAATGCCGACTTAAGTACAAGAAAACTGACTCTTCTTACTGTCTATGTTTTGAACAATTCCAGGGACACTAGTTATAGATTCCGATGCTTCACTTCAGGATTACTGTATCCCTCTGACCTTCTTATTGACGATGAAACACAGAAATTGCATCGGAATTAAATACAAAAGGCACAATGCAGATTTAAGTACAAGAGAACTGACTCTTCTTACTGTCTATGTTTTGAACCATTCCTGTGACATTAGTTACAGATTCTGATGCTTCACTTCAGGTTTACTGTATCCCTCTGACCTTCTAGTTGACGATGAAACACAGAAATTGCATCAGAATTAAATACAAAGGGCACAATGCCAACTTAAGTACAAGAAAACTGACTCTTCTTACTGTCTATGATTTGAACCATTCCTGTGACACTACTTACAGATTCCGATGCTTCACTTCAGGGTTACTGTATACCTCTGACCTTCATATTGACGATGAAACACAGAAATTGCATCGAAATTAAATACAAAAGGCACGATGCCGACATAAGTACAAGTAAACTGACTCATCTTACTGTCTATGTTTTGAATCATTGCTGTGACACTAGTTATAGATTCCGATGCTTCACTTCAGGTATACTGTATCCCTCTGACCTTCTTATTGACGATGAAACACAGAAATTGCATCGGAATTAAATGCAAAAGGCACAATGCCTACTTAAGTACAAGAAAACTGACTCTTCTTACTGCCTATGTATTGAACCATTCCTGTGACACTAGTTATAGATTCCGTTGCTTCACTTCAGGTTTACTATATCCCTCTGACCTTCTTATTGACGATGAAACACAGAAATTGCATCGGAATTAAATACAAAAATCACGATGCCGACTTCTGTAAAACAAAACTGACTCTTCTTACTGTCTATGTTTGAACTATTCCTGTGACACTAGTTATAGATTCCGATGCTACACTTCAGGTTTACAGTATACCTCTGACTTTCTTATTGACGATGAAACACAGAAATTGCATCGGAATTAAATGCAATAGGCACAATGCCGACTTAAGTACAAGAAGACTGACTCTTCTTACTGTCTATGGTTTGAACCATTCCTATGACACTAGTTATAGATTCCGATGCTTCTCTTCAGGTTTACTGTATCCCACTGACCTTCTTATTGACGATGAAACACAGGAATGGCATCGGTATTAAATACAAAAGGCACAATGCCGACTTAAGTACAAGTAAACTGACTCTTCTTACTGTCTATGTTTTGAACCATTGCTGTGACACTAGTTATAGATTCCGATGCTTCACTTCAGGTTTACTGTATCCCTCTGACCTTCTTATTGACGATGAAACACAGAAATTGCATCGGAATTAAATACAAAAGGCACAAAGCCGACTTAAGTACAAGAAGACTGACTCTTCTTACTGTCTATGTTTTGAAACTTTCCTGTGACACTAGTTACAGTTTCCGATGCTTTACTTCAGGTTTACTGTATCCCTCTGACCTTCCTATTGACGATGAAACACAGAAATTGCATCGGAATTAAATACAAAGGCACAATGCCTACTTCAGTACAAGAAAACTGACTCTTCTTACTGTCTATGTATTGAACCATTCCTGTGACACTAGTTATAGATTCCGTTGCTTCACTTCAGGTTTACTGTATCCCTCTGACCTTCTTATTGACGATGAAACACAGAAATTGCATCGGAATTAAATACAAAAATCACAATGCCGACTTAAGTAAAAGAAAACTGACTCTTCTTATTGTCTATGTTTGAACTATTCCTGTGACACTAGTTATAGATTCCGATGCTTCACTTCAGGTTTACAGTATACCTCTGAGTTTCTTATTGACGATGAAACACAGAAATTGCATCGGAATTAAATGCAATAGGCACAATGCCGGCTTAAGTACAAGAAGACTGACTCTTCTTACTGTCTATGTTTTGAACCATTCCTATGACACTAGTTATAGATTCCGATGCTTCTCTTCAGGTTTTCTGTATCCCTCTGAACTTCTTATTGACGATGAAACACAGAAATTGCATCGGAATTAAATACTAAAGGCACAATGCCGATTTATGTACACGAAAACTGACGCTTCTTCCTGTCTATGTTTTGAACATTCCTGTGACATTAGTTCAGATTCTGCTGCTTCACTTCAGGTTTACTGTATCCCTCTGACCTTCTAGTTGACGATGAAACACAGAAATTGCATCAGAATTAAATACAAAAGGCACAATGCCGACTTAAGTACAAGAAGACTGACTCTTCTTACTGTCTATGATTTGAACCATTCCTGTGACACTACTTATAGATTCCGATGCTTCACTTCAGGTTTACTGTATACCTCTGACCTTCATATTGACGTGGAAACACAGAAATTGCATCGAAATTAAATAAAAAAGGCACAATGCCGACTTAAGTACAAGTAAACTGACTCATCTTACTGTCTATGTTTTGAACCATTGCTGTGACACTAGTTATAGATTCCGATGCCTCACTTCAGGTTTACTGTATCCCTCTGACCTTCTTATTGACGATGAAACACAGAAATTGCATAGGAACTAAATACAAAAGGCACAATGCCAAATTTAAGTACAAGAAGACTGACTCTTCTTACTGTCTATGTTTTGAAACATTCCTGTGACACTAGTTACAGATTCCGATGCTTCACTTCAGGTTTACTGTATCCCTCTGACCATCTCATTGACGATGGAACACAGAAATTGCATCGGCATTAAAGAGTAAAGGCACAATGCCGACTTAAGTACAAGAAAACTGACTCTTCTTACTGTCTATGTTTTTAACAATTCCAGGGACACTAGTTATAGATTCCGATGCTTCACTTCAGGATTACTGTATCCCTCTGACCTTCTTTTTGACGATGAAACACAGAAATTGCATCGGAATTAAATACAAAAGGCACAATGCAGATTTAAGTACAAGAGAACTGACTCTTCTTACTGTCTATGTTTTGAACCATTCCTGTGACATTAGTTACAGATTCTGATGCTTCACTTCAGGGTTACTGTATCCCTCTGACCTTCTAGTTGACGATGAAACACAGAAATTGCATCAGAATTAAATACAAAGAGCACAATGCCGACTTAAGTACAAGAAGACTGACTCTTCTTACCGTCTATGTTTTGAAACATTCCTGTGACACTAGTTACAGATTCCGATGCTTCAATTCAGGTTTACTGTATCCCTCTGGCCTTCTTATTGACGATGAAACACAGAAATTGAATCGGAATTAAATACAAAAAGCACAATGCCTACTTAAGTACAAGAAAACTGACACTTCTTACTGTCTATGTATTGAACCATTCCTGTGACACTAGTTATAGATTCCGTTGCTTCACTTCAGGTTTACTATATCTCTCTGACCTTCTTACTGACGATGAAACACAGAAATGGCACCGGAATTAAATACAAAAATCACAATGCGGAATTATGTAAAACAAAACTGACTCTTCTTACTGTCGATGTTTGAACTATTCCTGTGGCAATAGTTATAGATTCCGATGCTTCACTTCAGGTTTACAGTATACCTCTAACTTTCTTATTGATGATGAAACTCAGAAATTGCATCGGAATTAAATGCAATAGGCACAATGCCGACTTAAGTACAAGAAGACTGACTCTTCTTACTGTCTTTGGTTTGAACCATTCCCATGACACTAGTTATAGATTCCGATGCTTCTCTTCAGGTTTACTGTATCCCTCTGACCTTCTTATTGACGATGAAACACAGAAATTGCATCGGAATTAAATAAAAAAGGCACAATGCCGACTCAAGTGCAAGAAGACCGGCTCTTCTTACTGTCTATGTTTTGAACCATTCCTGTGACACTAGTTACAGATTCCGATGCTTGACTTCAGGTTTACTGTATCCCTCCGACCTTCTGACTGACGATGAAACACAGAAATTGCATCGGAATTAAATAGAAATAGCACAATGCCGACTTAAGTACAAGAAAACTGACCCTTCTTACTGTCTATGTTTGAACCATTCCTGTGACACTATTTATAGATTCCGATGCTTCACTGCCGGTTTCCTGTATCCCCCTGACCTTCTTATTGACGATGAAACACAGAAATTGCATCGGAATTCAATACAAAAGGCACAATGCCTACTTAAGTACAAGAAAACTGTCTCATCTTACTGTCTATGTTTTGAACGATTCCTGTGACACTAGTTACAGATTCCGATGCTTAACTTCAGGTTTACTGTATCCCTCCGACCTTCTGATTGACGATGAAACACAGAAATTGCATCGGAATTAAATAGAAAAGGCACAATGCCGACTTATGTACAAGAAAACCGACTCTTCATACTGTCTATGTTTTCAACCATTCCAGGGACACTAGTTATAGATTTCGATGCTTCATGTTTACTGTATACCTCTGACCTTCTTATTGACCATGAAACACAGAAATTGCATCGGAACTAAATACAAAAGGCACAATGCCGACTTAAGTACTAGAAGACTGACTCTTCTTACTGTCTATGTTTTGAAACTTTCCTGTGACACTAGTTACAGATTCCGATGCTTCACTTCAGGTTTACTGTATCCCTCTGACCTTCTTATTGACGATGAAACACAGGAATGGCATCGGTATTAAATACAAACGGCACAATGCCGACTTAAGTACAAGAAAACTGACTCTTCTAACTTTCTATGTTTTGAAACATTCCTGTGACACTAGTTATAGATTCCGATGCTTCACTTCAGGTTTACTGTATCCCTCTGTCCTTATTGACGATGAAACACACAAATTGCATCGGAATTAAATAGAAAAGGCACAATGCCGACTTAAGTACAAGAAAACTGACTCTTCTTACTGTCCATGTTTTGAACCATTCCTGTGACAATAGTTATAGATTCCGATGCTTCACTTCAGGTTCACTGTATACCTCTGACCTTCTTATTGACGATGAAACACAGAAATTGCATCGGAATACAATACAAAAGGCACAATGCCTACTTAAGTACAAGAAAACTGACCCTTCTTACTGGCTATGTTTTAAAACATTCCTGTGACACTAGTTACAGATTCCGATGCTTCACTTCAGGTTTACTGTATCCCTCTGTCCTTATTGACGATGGAACACAGAAATTGCATCGGAATGAAAGAGTAAAGGCACAATGCCGACTTAAGTACAAGAAAACTGACTCTTCTTACTGTCTATGTTTTTATCCATTCCAGGGACACTAGTTATAGATTCCGATGCTTCACTTCAGGATTACTGTATCCCTCTGACCTTCTTATTGACGATGAAACACAGAAATTGCATCGGAATTAAATACAAAAGGCACAATGCAGATTTAAGTACAAGAGAACTGACTCTTCTTACTGTCTATGTTTTCAACCATTCCTGTGACATTAGTTACAGATTCTGATGCTTCACTTCAGGTTTACTGTATCCCTCTGACCTTCTTGTTGACGATGAAACACAGAAATTGCATCAGAATTAAATACAAAGGGCACAATGCCGACTTAAGTACAAGAAAACTGACCCTTCTTACTGTCTATGGTTTGAACCATCCCTGTGACACTACTTATAGATTCCGATGCTTCACTTCAGGTTTACTGTATACCTCTGACCTTCATATTGACGATGAAACACAGAAATTGCATCGAAATTAAATACAAAACGCACAATGCCGACTTAAGTACAAGTAAACCGACTCTTCTTACTGTCTACATTTTGAACCATTGCTGTGACAATAGTTATAGATTCCGATGCTTCACTTCAGGTTAACTGTATCCCTCTGACCTTCTTATTGACGATGAAACACAGAAATTGCATCGGAACTAAGTACAAAAGGCACAAAGCCGACTTAAGTACAAGAAGACTGACTCTTCTTACTGACTATGTTTTGAAACTTTCCTGTGACACTAGTTACAGTTTCCGATGCCTTACTTCAGGTATACTTTATCCCTCTGACCTTCTTATTGACGATGAAACACAGAAATTGCATCGGAATTAAATACAAAAGCCACGATGCCTACTTAAGTACAAGAAAACTGACTCTTCTTACTGTCTATGTATTGAACCATTCCTGTGACACTAGTTATAGCTTCCGATGCTTGACTTCAGGTTTAGTGTATCCCTCCGACCTTCTGACTGACGATGAAACACAGAAATTGCATCGGAACTAAATACAAAAGGCACAATGCCGACTTAAGTACAAGAAGACTGACTCTTCTTACTGTCTATGCTTTGAAACTTTCCTGTGACACTAGTTACTGATTCCGATGCTTCACTTCAGGTTTACTGTATCCCTCTGACCTTCTTATTGACGATGAAACACAGGAATGGCATCGGTATTAAATACAAAAGGCACAATGCCGACTTAAGTACAAGAAAACTGACTCTTCTTACTGTCTATGTTTTGAACCATTCCTGTGACACTAGTTATAGATTCCGATGCTTCACTTCAGGTATACTGTATCCCTCTGTCCTTATTGACGATGAAACACAGAAATTGCATCGGAATTAAATAGAAAAGGCACAATGCCGACTTAAGTACAAGAAAACTGACTCTTCTTACAGTCCATGTTTGAACCATTCCTGTGACACTAGTTATAGATTCCGATGCTTCACTTCAGGTTCACTGTATACCTCTGACCTTCTTATTGACGATGAAACACAGAAATTGCATCGTAATACAATACAAAAGGCACAATGCCTACTTAAGTGCAAGAAAACTGACCCTTCTTACTGTCCATGTTTTGAACCATTCCTGTGACACTAGCTATAGATTCCGATGCTTCACTTCAGGATTACTGTATCCCTCTGACATTCTTATTGACGATGAAACACAGAAATTGCATCGGAATTAAATACAAGAGGCACAATGCAGATTTAAGTTCAAGAGAACTGACTCTTCTTACTGTCTATGTTTGAACCATTCCTGTGACATTAGTTACAGATTCTGATGCTTCACTTCAGGTTTACTGTATCCCTCTGACCTTCTTGTTGACGATGAAACACAGAAATTGCATCAGAATTAAATACAAAGGGCACAATGCCGACTTAAGTTCAAGAAAACTGACTCTTCTTACTGTCTATGGTTTGAACCATTCCTGTGACACTTCTTATGGATTCCGATACTTCACTTCAGGTTTACTGTATACCTTTGACCTTCATATTGACGATGAAGCACAGAAATTGCATCGAAATTAAATACAAAAGGCACAATGCCGACTTAAGTACAAGTAAACTGACTCTTCTTACTGTCTATGCTTTGAACCATTGCTATGACACTAGTTATAGATTCCGATGCTTCACTTCAGGTTTACTGTATCCCTCTGACCTTCTTATTGACGATGAAACACAGAAATTGCATCGGAACTAAATACAAAAGGCACAATGCCGACATAAGTTTAAGAAGACTGACTCTTCTTACTGTCTATGTTTTGAAACTTTCCTGTGACACTAGTTACAGATTACGATGCTTCACTTCAGGTTTACTGTATCCCTCTGACCTTCTTATTGACGATGAAACACAGAAATTGCATCGGAATTAAATACAAAAGGCACAATGCCGACTTAAGTACAAGAAAACTGACTCTTCTTACTGTCTATGATTTGAACCATTCCTGTGACACTATGTATAAATTCCGGTGATTCACTTCAGGTTTACTGTATCCCTCTGACCTTCTTATTGACGATGAAACACAGAAATTGCATCAGAATTAAATATAAAAGGCACTATGCCTACTTAAGCACAAGAAAACTGACTCTTCTTACTGTCTATGTATTGAACCATTCCTGTGACACTAGTTATAGATTCCGTTGCTTCACTTCAGGTTTACTGTATCCCTCTGACCTTCTTATTGACGATGAAACACAGAAATTGCATCGTAATACAATACAAAAGGCACAATGCCTACTTAAGTGCAAGAAAACTGACCCTTCTTACTGTCCATGTTTTGAACCATTCCTGTGACACTAGTTATAGATTCCGATGCTTCACTTCAGGATTACTGTATCCCTCTGACATTCTTATTGACGATGAAACACAGAAATTGCATCGGAATTAAATACAAGAGGCACAATGCAGATTTAAGTTCAAGAGAACTGACTCTTCTTACTGTCTATGTTTGAACCATTCCTGTGACATTAGTTACAGATTCTGATGCTTCACTTCAGGTTTACTGTATCCCTCTGACCTTCTTGTTGACGATGAAACACAGAAATTGCATCAGAATTAAATACAAAGGGCACAATGCCGACTTAAGTTCAAGAAAACTGACTCTTCTTACTGTCTATGGTTTGAACCATTCCTGTGACACTTCTTATGGATTCCGATGCTTCACTTCAGGTTTACTGTATACCTTTGACCTTCATATTGACGATGAAGCACAGAAATTGCATCGAAATTAAATACAAAAGGCACAATGCCGGCTTAAGTACAAGTAAACTGACTCTTCTTACTGTCTATGCTTTGAACCATTGCTGTGACACTAGTTATAGATTCCGATGCTTCACTTCAGGTTTACTGTATCCCTCTGACCTTCTTATTGACGATGAAACACAGAAATTGCATCGGAACTAAATACAAAAGGCACAATGCCGACATAAGTTTAAGAAGACTGACTCTTCTTACTGTCTATGTTTTGAAACTTTCCTGTGACACTAGTTACAGATTACGATGCTTCACTTCAGGTTTACTGTATCCCTCTGACCTTCTTATTGACGATGAAACACAGAAATTGCATCGGAATTAAATACAAAAGGCACAATGCCGACTTAAGTACAAGAAAACTGACTCTTCTTACTGTCTATGATTTGAACCATTCCTGTGACACTAGGTATAAATTCCGGTGATTCACTTCAGGTTTACTGTATCCCTCTGACCTTCTTATTGACGATGAAACACAGAAATTGCATCGGAATTAAATACAAAAGGCACAATGCCGACTTAAGTACAAGAAAACTGACTCTTCTTACTGTCTATGTATTGAACCATTCCTGTGACACTAGTTATATATTCCGTTGCTTCACTTCAGGTTTACTGTATCCCTCTGACCTTCTTATTCACGATGAAACACAGATATTGCATCGGAATTAAATACAAAGTTCACAATGCCAACTTATGTAAAAGAAAACTGACTCTTCTTACTGTCTATGTTTGAACTATTCCTGTGACACTAGTTATAGATTCCGATGCTTCACTTCAGGTTTACTGTATCCCTCTGACATTCTTATTGACGAGGAAACACAGAAATTGCAATGGAATTAAATACAAAAGGCACAATGCCGACTCAAGTGCAAGAAGACCGGCTCTTCTTACTGTCTATGTTTTGAACCATTCCTGTGACACTAGTTACTGATTCCGATGCTTCACTTCAGGTTTACTGTATCCCTCCGACCTTCTGATTGACGATGAAACACAGATATTGCGTCGGAATTAAATAGAAAAATCACAATGCCGACTTAAGTACAAGAAAACCGACTCTTCTTACTGTCTATGCTTTTAACCATTCCAGGGACACTAGTTATTGATTCCGATGCTTCACTTCAGGTTTACTGTATCCCTCAGACCTTCTTATTGACGATGAAACACAGAAATTGCATCGGAATTAAATACTAAAGGCACAATGCCGATTTAAGTACAAGAAAACTGACTCTTCTTACTGTCTATGTTTTGAACATTCCTGTGACATTAGTTTCAGATTCTGCTGCTTCACTTCAGGTTTACTGTATCCCTCTGACCTTCTAGTTGACGATGAAACACAGAAATTGCATCAGAATTAAATACAAAAGGCACAATGCCTACTTAAGTACAAGAAAACTGACTCTTCTTACTGTCTATGTATTGAACCATTCCTGTGACACTAGTTATAGATTCCGTTGCTTCACTTCAGGTTTACTGTATACCTCTGACCTTCATATTGACGATGAAGCACAGAAATTGCATCGAAATTAAATACAAAAGGCACAATGCCGACTTAAGTACAAGTAAACTGACTCTTCTTACTGTCTATGGTTTGAACCATTGCTGTGACACTAGTTATAGATTCCGATGCTTCACTTCAGGTTTACTGTATCCCTCTGACCTTCTTATTGACGATGAATCACAGAAATTGCATTGGAACTAAATACAAAAGGCACAATGCCGACATAAGTTTAAGAAGACTGACTCTTCTTACTGTCTATGTTTTGAAACTTTCCTGTGACACTAGTTATAGATTCCGTTGCTTCACTTCAGGTTTACTGTATCCCTCTGTCCTTATTGACGATGAAACACAGAAATTGCATTGGAATTAATTAGAAAAGGCACAATGCCGACTTAAGTACAAGAAAACTGACTCTTCTTACAGTCCATGTTTGAAACATTCTTGTGACACTAGTTATAGATTCCGATGCATCACCTCAGGTTCACTGTATACCTCTGACCTTCTTATTGACGATGAAACACAGAAATTGCATCGGAATACAATACAAAAGTCACAATGCCTACTTAAGTACAAGAAAACTGACCCTTCTTACTGTCTATGTTTTGAAACATTCCTGTGACACTAGTTACAGATTCCGATGCTTCACTTCAGGTTTACTGTATCCCTCTGACCATCTCATTGACGATGGAACACAGAAATTGCATCGGCATTAAAGAGTAAAGGCACAATGCCGACTTAAGTACAAGATAACTGACTCTTCTTACTGTCTATGTTTTTAACAATTCCAGGGACACTAGTTATAGATTCCGATGCTTCACTTAAGGATTACTGTATCCCTCTGACCTTCTTATTGATGATGAAACACAGAAATTGCATCGGAATTAAATACAAAAGGCACAATGCAGATTTAAGTACAAGAGAACTGACTCTTCTTACCGTTTATGTTTTGAAACATTCCTGTGACACTAGGTATAAATTCCGGTGCTTCACTTCAGGTTTACTGTATCCCTCTGACCTTCTTATTGACGATGAAACACAGAAATTGCATCGGAATTAAATATAAAATGCACAATGCCTACTTAAGTACAAGAAAACTGACTCTTCTTACTGTCTATGCTTTTAACAATTCCAGGGACACTACTTATAGATTCCGATGCTTCACTTCAGGATTACTGCATCCCTCTGACCTTCTTATTGACGATGAAACACAGAAATTGCATCGGAACTAAATACAAAAGGCACGATGAAGACTTAAGTACAAGAAGACTGACTCTTCTTACCGTCTATGTTTTGAAACTTTCCTGTGACACTAGTTACAGATTCCGATGCTTCACTTCAGGTTTACTGTATCCCACTGACCTTCTTATTGACGATGAAACACAGGAATGGCATCGGTATTAAATACAAAAGGCACAATGCCGACTTAAGTACAAGAAAACTGACTCTTCTTACTGTCTATGTTTTGAACCATTCCTGTGACACTAGTTATAGATTCCTATGCTTCACTCAGGTTTACTGTATCCCTCTGTCCTCATTGACGATGAAACACAGAAATTGCATCGGAATTAAATAGAAAAGGCACAATGCCGACTTAAGTACAAGAAAACTGACTCTTCTTACTGTCCATGTTTTGAACCATTCCTGTGACACTAGTTATAGATTCCGATGCTTCACTTCAGGTTCACTGTATACCTCTGACCTTCTCATTGACGATGGAACACAGAAATTGCATCGGAATTAAAGAGTAAAGGCACAATGCCGACTTAAGTACAAGGAAACTGACTCTTCTTACTGTCTATGTTTGAACTATTCCTGTGACATTAGTTACAGATTCTGATGCTTCACTTCAGGTTTACTGTATCCCTCTGACCTTCTTGTTGACGATGAAACACAGAAATTGCATCAGAATTAAATACAAAAGGCACAATGCCGACTTAAGTACAAGTAAACTGACTCTTCTTACTGTCTATGTTTTGAACCATTGCTGTGAAACTGGTTATAGATTCCGATGCTTCACTTCAGGTTTACTGTATCCCTCTGACCTTCTTATTGACGATGAAACACAGAAATTGCATCGGAATTAAATACAAAAGGCACAAAGCCGACTTAAGTACAAGAAGACTGACTCTTCTTACTGTCTATGTTTTGAAACTTACCTGTGACACTAGTTACAGTTTCCGATGCTTTACTTCAGGTTTACTGTATCCCTCTGACCTTCCTATTGACGATGAAACACAGAAATTGCATCGGAATTAAATACAAAGGCACAATGCCTACTTAAGTACAAGAAAACTGACTCTTCTTACTGTCAATGTATTGAACCATTCCTGTGACACTAGTTATAGATTCCGTTGCTTCACTTCAGGTTTACTGTATCCCTCTGACCTTCTTATTGACGATGAAACACAGAAATTGCAACGGAATTAAATACAAAAATCACAATGCCGACTTAAGTAAAAGAAATCTGACTCTTCTTATTGTCTATGTTTGAACTATTCCTGTGACACTAGTTATAGATTCCGATTCTTCACTTCAGGTTTACAGTATACCTCTGAGTTTCTTATTGACGATGAAACACAGAAATTGCATCGGAATTAAATGCAATAGGCACAATGCCGGCTTAAGTACAAGAAGACTGACTCTTCTTACTGTCTATGTTTTGAACCATTCCTATGACACTAGTTATAAATTCCGATGCTTCTCTTCAGGTTTTCTGTATCCCTCTGACCTTCTTATTGACGATGAAACACAGAAATTGCATCGGAATTAAATACTAAAGGCACAATGCCGATTTAAGTACACGAAAACTGACGCTTCTTACTGTCTATGTTTTGAACATTCCTGTGACATTAGTTCAGATTCAGCTGCTTCACGTCAGGTTTCCTGTATCCCTCTGACCTTCTAGTTGACGATGAAACACAGAAATTGCATCAGAATTAAATACTAAAGGCACAATGCCGACTTAAGTACAAGAAGACTGACTCTTCTGACTGTCTATGATTTGAACCATTCCTGTGACACTACTTATAGATTCCGATGCTTCACTTCAGGTTTACTGTATACCTCTGACCTTCATATTGACGATGAAACACAGAAATTGCATCGAAATTAAATACAAAAGGCACAATGCCGACTTAAGTACAAGTAAACTGACTCATCTTACTGTCTATGTTTTGAACCATTGCTGTGACACTAGTTATAGATTCCGATGCCTCACTTCAGGTTTACTGTATCCCTCTGACCTTCTAATTGACGATGAAACACAGAAATTGCATAGGAACTAAATACAAAAGGCACAATGCCGATTTTAAGTACAAGAAGACTGACTCTTCTTACTGTCTATGTTTTGAAAGATTCCTGTGACACTAGTTACAGATTCCGATGCTTCACTTCAGGTTTACTGTATCCCTCTGACCATCTCATTGACGATGGAACACAGAAATTGCATCGGCATTAAAGAGTAAAGGCACAATGCCGACTTAAGTACAAGAAAACTGACTCTTCTTACTGTCTATGATTTGAACCATTCCTGTGACACTAGGTATAAATTCCGGTGATTCACTTCAGGTTTACTGTATCCCTCTGGCCTTCTTATTGACGATGAAACACAGAAATTGCATCGGAATTAAATACAAAAAGCACAATGCCTACTTAAGTACAAGAAAACTGACTCTTCTTACTGTCTATGTATTGATCCATTCCTGTGACACTAGTTATAGATTCCGTTGCTTCACTTCAGGTTTACTGTATCCCTCTGACCTTCTTATTGACGATGAAACACAGAAATTGCATCGGAGTTAAATACAAAAGGCACAATGCCGACTTAAGTACAAGAAAACTGACTCTTCTTACTGTCTATGATTTGAACCATTCCTGTGACACTAGGTATAAATTCCGGTGATTCACTTCAGGTTTACTGTATCCCTCTGACCTTCTTATTGACGATGAAACACAGAAATTGCATCGGAATTAAATATAAAAGGCACTATGCCTACTTAAGCAAAAGAAAACTGACTCTTCTTACTGTCTATGCATTGAACCATTCCTGTGACACTAGTTATAGATTCCGTTGCTTCACTTCAGGTTTACTGTATCCCTCTGACCTTCTTATTCACGATGAAACACAGAAATTGCATCGGAATTAAATACAAAGTTCACAATGCCAACTTATGTAAAAGAAAACTGACTCTTCTTACTGTCTATGTTTGAACTATTCCTGTGACACTAGTTATAGATTCCGATGCTTCACTTCAGGTTTACTGTATCCCTCTGACATTCTTATTGACGAGGAAACACAGAAAATGCAATGGAATTAAATACAAAAGGCACAATGCCGACTCAAGTGCAAGAAGACCGGCTCTTCTTACTGTCTATGTTTTGAACCATTCCTGTGACACTAGTTACAGATTCCGATGCTTCACTTCAGGTTTACTGTATCCCTCCGACCTTCTGATTGACGATGAAACACAGATATTGCGTCGGAATTAAATAGAAAAATCACAATGCCGACTTAAGTACAAGAAAACCGACTCTTCTTACTGTCTATGCTTTTAACCATTCCAGGGACACTAGTTATAGATTCCGATGCTTCACTTCAGGTTTACTGTATCCCTCTGACCTTCTTATTGACGATGAAACACAGAAATTGCATCGGAATTAAATACTAAAGGCACAATGCCGATTTAAGTACAAGAAAACTGACTCTTCTTACTGTCTATGTATTGAACCATTCCTGTGACACTAGTTATAGATTCCGTTGCTTCACTTCAGGTTTACTGTATACCTCTGACCTTCATATTTACGATGAAGCACAGAAATTGCATCGAAATTAAATACAAAAGGCACAATGCCGACTTAAGTACAAGTAAACTGACTCTTCTTACTGTCTATGCTTTGAACCATTGCTGTGACACTAGTTATAGATTCCGATGCTTCACTTCAGGTTTACTGTATCCCTCTGACCTTCTTATTGACGATGATTCACAGAATTTGCATTGGAACTAAATACAAAAGGCACAATGCCGACATAAGTTTAAGAAGACTGACTCTTCTTACTGTCTATGTTTTGAAACTTTCCTGTGACACTAGTTACAGATTACGATGCTTCACTTCAGGTTTACTGTATCCCTCTGACCTTCTTATTGACGATGAAACACAGAAATTGCATCGGAATTAAATATAAAATGCACAATGAATACTTAAGTACAAGAAAACTGACTCTTCTTACTGTCTATGTATTGAACCATTCCTGTGACACTAGTTATTGATTTCGTTGCTTCACTTCAGGTTTACTGTATCCCTCTGACCTTCTTATTTACGATGAAACACAGAAATTGCATCGGAATTAAATACAAAGGTCACAATGCAAACTTATGTAAAAGAAAACTGACTCTTCTTACTGTCTATGCTTTGAACCATTGCTGTGACACTAGTTATAGATTCCGATGCTTCACTTCAGGTTTACTGTATCCCTCTGTCCTTATTGACGATGAAACCCAGAAATTGCATTGGAATTAATTAGAAAAGGCACAATGCCGACTTAAGTACAAGAAAACTGACTCTTCTTACAGTCCATGTTTGAAACATTCTTGGGATACTAGTTATAGATTCCGATGCATCACTTCAGGTTCACTGTATACCTCTGACCTTCTTATTGACGATGAAACACAGAAATTGCATCGGAATACAATACAAAAGTCACAATGCCTACTTAATTACAAGAAAACTGACCCTTCTTACAGTCTATGATTTGAAACATTCCTGTGACACTAGTTACAGATTCCGATGCTTCACTTCAGGTTTACTGTATCCCTCTGACCACCTCATTGACGATGGAACACAGAAATTGCATCGGCATTAAAGAGTAAAGGCACAATGCCGACTTAAGTACAAGAAGACTGACTCTTCTTACCGTCTATGATTTGAAACATTCTTGTGACAGTAGTTACAGATTCCGATGCTTCACTTCAGGTTTACTGTATCCCTCTGACCTTCTTATTGACGATGAAACACAGAAATTGCATCGGAATTAAATGCAAAAGGCACAATGCCTACTTAAGTACAAGAAAACTGACTCTTCTTACTGTCTATGTATTGAACCATTCCTGTGACACTAGTTATAGATTCCGTTGCTTCACTTCAGGTTTACTATATCCCTCTGACCTTCTTATTGACGATGAAACACAGAAATTGCATCGGAATTAAATACAAAAATCACGATGCCGACTTCTGTAAAACAAAACTGACTCGTCTTACTGTCTATGTTTGAACTATTCCTGTGACACTAGTTATAGATTCCGATGCTACACTTCAGGTTTACAGTATACCTCTGACTTTCTTATTGACGATGAAACACAGAAATTGCATCGGAATTAAATGCAATAGGCACAATGCCGACTTAAGTACAAGAAGACTGACTCTTCTTACTGTCTATGGTTTGAACCATTCCTATGACACTAGTTATAGATTCCGATGCTTCTCTTCAGGTTTACTGTATCCCTCTGACCTTCTTATTGACAATGAAACACAGAAATTGCATCGGAATTAAATAAAAAAGGCACAATGCCGACTCAAGTGCAAGAAGACCGGCTCTTCTTACTGTCTATGTTTTGAACCATTCCTGTGACACTAGTTACAGATTCCGATGCTTGACTTCAGGTTTACTGTATCCCTCCGACCTACTGACTGACGATGAAACACAGAAATTGCATCGGAACTAAATACAAAAGGCACAATGCCGACTTAAGTACAAGAATACTGACTCTTCTTATTGTCTATGTTTTGAAACTTTCCTGTGACACTAGTTACAGATTCCGATGCTTCACTTCAGGTTTACTGTATCCCACTGACCTTGTTATTGACGATGAAACACAGGAATGGCATCGGTATTAAATACAAAAGGCACAATGCCGACTTAAGTACAAGAAAACTGACTCTTCTTACTGTCTATGTTTTGAACCATTCCTGTGACACTAGTTATAGATTCCTATGCTTCACTCAGATTTACTGTATCCCTCTGTCCTTATTGACGATGAAACACAGAAATTGCATCGGAATTAAATAGAAAAGGCACAATGCCGACTTAAGTACAAGAAAACTGACTCTTCTTACTGTCCATGTTTTGAACCATTCCTGTGACACTAGTTATAGATTCCGATGCTTCACTTCAGGTTCACTGTATACCTCTGACCTTCTTATTCACGATGGAACACAGAAATTGCATCGGAATTAAAGAGTAAAGGCACAATGCCGACTTAAGTACAAGAAAACTGACTCTTCTTACTGTCTATGTTTGAACTATTCCTGTGACATTAGTTACAGATTCTGATGCTTCACTTCAGGTTTACTGTATCCCTCTGACCTTCTTGTTGACGATGAAACACAGAAATTGCATCAGAATTAAATACAAAAGACACAATGCCGACTTAAGTACAAGAAAACTGACTCTTCTTACTGTCTATGGTTTGAACCATCCCTGTGACACTACTTATAGATTCCGATGCTTCACTTCAGGTTTACTGTATACCTCTGACGTTCATATTGACGATGAAACACAGAAATTGCATCGAAATTAAATACAAAAGGCACAATGCCGACTTAAGTACAAGTAAACTGACTCTTCTTACTGTCTATGTTTTGAACCATTGCTGTGACACTAGTTATAGATTCCGATGCTTCACTTCAGGTTTACTGTATCCCTCTGACCTTCTTATTGACGATGAAACACAGAAATTGCATCGGAATTAAATACAAAAGGCACAAAGCCGACTTAAGTACAAGAAGACTGACTCTTCTTACTGTCTATGTTTTGAAACTTTCCTGTGACACTAGTTACAGTTTCCGATGCTTTACTTCAGGTTTTACTGTATCCCTCTGACCTTCCTATTGACGATATAACACAGAAATTGCACCGGAATTAAATACAAAGGCACAATGCCTACTTAAGTACAAGAAAACTGACTCTTCTTACTGTCTATGTATTGAACCATTCCTGTGACACTAGTTATAGATTCCGTTGCTTCACTTCAGGTTTACTGTATCCCTCTGACCTTCTTATTGACGATGAAACACAGAAATTGCATCGGAATTAAATACAAAAATCACAATGCCGACTTAAGTAAAAGAAAACTGACTCTTCTTATTGTCTATGTTTGAACTATTCCTGTGACACTAGTTATAGATTCCGATGCTTCACTTCAGGTTTACAGTATACCTCTGAGTTTCTTATTGACGATGAAACACAGAAATTGCATCGGAATTAAATGCAATAGGCACAATGCCGGCTTAAGTACAAGAAGACTGACTCTTCTTACTGTCTATGTTTTGAACCATTCCTATGACACTAGTTATAGATTCCGATGCTTCTCTTCAGGTTTTCTGTATCCCTCTGACCTTCTTATTGACGATGAAGCACAGAAATTGCATCGGAATTAAATACTAAAGGCACAATGCCGATTTAAGTACACGAAAACTGACGCTTCTTACTGTCTATGTTTTGAACATTCCTGTGACATTAGTTCAGATTCTGCTGCTTCACTTCAGGTTTACTGTATCCCTCTGACCTTCTAGTTGACGATGAAACACAGAAATTGCATCAGAATTAAATACAAAAGGCACAATGCCGACTTAAGTACAAGAAGACTGACTCTTCTTACTGTCTATGATTTGAACCATTCCTGTGACACTACTTATAGATTCCGATGCTTCACTTCAGGTTTACTGTATACCTCTGACCTTCATATTGACGATGAAACACAGAAATTGCATCGAAATTAAATACAAAAGGCACAATGCCGACTTAAGTACAAGTAAACTGACTCATCTTACTGTCTATGTTTTGAACCATTGCTGTGACACTAGTTATAGATTCCGATGCCTCACTTCAGGTTTACTGTATCCCTCTGACCTTCTTATTGACGATGAAACACAGAAATTGCATAGGAACTAAATACAAAAGGCACAATGCCGATTTTAAGTACAAGATGACTGACTCTTCTTACTGTCTATGTTTTGAAACATTCCTGTGACACTAGTTACAGATTCCGATGCTTCACTTCAGGTTTACTGTATCCCTCTGACCATCTCTATGACGATGGAACACAGAAATTGCATCGGCATTAAAGAGTAAAGGCACAATGCCGACTTAAGTACAAGAAAACTGACTCTTCTTACCGTCTATGTTTTTAACAATTCCAGGGACACTAGTTATAGATTCCGATGCTTCACTTCAGGATTACTTTATCCCTCTGACCTTCTTATTGACGATGAAACACAGAAATTGCATCGGAATTAAATACAAAAGGCACAATGCAGATTTAAGTACAAGAGAACTGACTCTTCTTACTGTCTATGTTTTGAACCATTCCTGTGACATTAGTTACAGATTCTGATGCTTCACTTCAGGTTTACTGTATCCCTCTGACCTTCTAGTTGACGATGAAACACAGAAATTGCATCAGAATTAAATACAAAGAGCACAATGCCGACTTAAGTACAAGAAGACTGACTCTTCTTACCGTCTATGTTTTGAAACATTCCTGTGACACTAGTTACAGATTCCATTGCTTCAATTCAGGTTTACTGTATCCCTCTGGCCTTCTTATTGACGATGAAACACAGAAATTGCATCGGAATTAAATACAAAAGGCACAATGCCTACTTAAGTACAAGAAAACTGACTCTTCTTACTGTCTATGTATTGAACCATTCCTGTGACACTAGTTATAGATTCCGTTGCTTCACTTCAGGTTTACTATATCCCTCTGACCTTCTTATTGACGATGAAACACAGAAATTGCACCGGAATTAAATACAAAAATCACAATGCGGAATTATGTAAAACAAAACTGACTCTTCTTACTGTCTATGTTTGAACTATTCCTGTGCCAATAGTTATAGATTCCGATGCTTCACTTCAGGTTTGCAGTATACCTCTGACTTTCTTATTGACGATGAAACTCAGAAATTGCATCGGAATTAAATGCAATAGGCACAATGCCTACTTAAGTACAAGAAGACTGACTCTTCTTACTGTCTTTGGTTTGAACCATTCCCATGACACTAGTTATAGATTCCGATGCTTCTCTTCAGGTTTACTGTATCCCTCTGACCTTCTTAATGACGATGAAACACAGAAATTGCATCGGAATTAAATAAAAAAGGCACAATGCCGACTCAAGTGCAAGAAGAACGGCTCTTCTTACTGTCTATGTTTTGAACCATTCCTGTGACACTAGTTACAGATTCCGATGCTTGACTTCAGGTTTACTGTATCCCTCCGACCTTCTGACTGACGATGAAACACAGAAATTGCATCGGAATTAAATAGAAATAGCACAATGCCGACTTAAGTACAAGAAAACTGACCCTTCTTACTGTCTATGTTTGAACCATTCCTGTGACACTATTTATAGATTCCGATGCTTCACTTCAGGTTCCCTGTATCCCTCTGACCTTCTTATTGACGATGAAACACAGAAATTGCATCGGAATTCAATACAAAAGGCACAATGCCTACTTAAGTACAAGAAAACTGTCTCATCTTACTGTCTATGTTTTGAACGATTCCTGTGACACTAGTTACAGATTCCGATGCTTAACTTCAGGTTTACTGTATCCCTCCGACCTTCTGATTGACGATGAAACACAGAAAATGCATCGGAATTAAATAGAAAAGGCACAATGGCGACTTATGTACAAGAAAACCGACTCTTCATACTGTCTATGTTTTCAACCATTCCAGGGACACTAGTTATAGGATACGATGCTTCATGTTTACTGTATCCCTCTGACCTTCTTATTGACGATGAAACACAGAAATTGCATCGGAACTAAATACAAAAGGCACAATGCCGACTTAAGTACTAGAAGACTGACTCTTCTTACTGTCTATGTTTTGAAACTTTCCTGTGACACTAGTTACAAATTCCGATGCTTCACTTCAGGTTTACTGTATCCCTCTGACCTTCTTATTGACGATGAAACACAGGAATGGCATCGGTATTAAATACAAAAGGCACAATGCCGACTTAAGTACAAGAAAACTGACTCTTCTAACTGTCTATGTTTTGAACCACTCCTGTGACACTAGTTATAGATTCCGATGCTTCACTTCTGGTTTACTGTATCCCTCAGTCCTTATTGACGATGAAACACACAAATTGCATCGGAATTAAATAGAAAAGGCACAATGCCGACTTAAGTACAAGAAAACTGGCTCTTCTTACTGTCCATGTTTTGAACCAATCCTGTGACAATAGTTATACATTCCGATGCTTCACTTCAGGTTTACTGTATCCCTCTGACCTTCTTATTGACGATGAAACACAGGAATTGCATCGGAATTAAATAAAAAGGCACAATGCCGACTCAAGTGCAAGAAGACCGGCTCTTCTTACTGTCTATGTTTTGAACCATTCCTGTGACACTAGTTACAGATTCCGATGCTTGACTTCAGGTTTACTGTATCCCTCCGACCTACTGACTGACGATGAAACACAGAAATTGCATCGGAACTAAATACAAAAGGCACAATGCCGACTTAAGTACAAGAATACTGACTCTTCTTATTGTCTATGTTTTGAAACTTTCCTGTGACACTAGTTACAGATTCCGATGCTTCACTTCAGGTTTACTGTATCCCACTGACCTTGTTATTGACGATGAAACACAGGAATGGCATCGGTATTAATTACAAAAGGCACAATGCCGACTTAAGTACAAGAAAACTGACTCTTCTTACTGTCTATGTTTTGAACCATTCCTGTGACACTAGTTATAGATTCCTATGCTTCACTCAGATTTACTGTATCCCTCTGTCCTTATTGACGATGAAACACAGAAATTGCATCGGAATTAAATAGAAAAGGCACAATGCCGACTTAAGTACAAGAAAACTGACTCTTCTTACTGTCCATGTTTTGAACCATTCCTGTGACACTAGTTATAGATTCCGATGCTTCACTTCAGGTTCACTGTATACCTCTGACCTTCTTATTCACGATGGAACACAGAAATTGCATCGGAATTAAAGAGTAAAGGCACAATGCCGACTTAAGTACAAGAAAACTGACTCTTCTTACTGTCTATGTTTGAAATATTCCTGTGTCATTAGTTACAGATTCTGATGCTTCACTTCAGGTTTACTGTATCCCTCTGACCTTCTTGTTGACGATGAAACACAGAAATTGCATCAGAATTAAATACAAAAGACACAATGCCGACTTAAGTACAAGAAAACTGACTCTTCTTACTGTCTATGGTTTGAACCATCCCTGTGACACTACTTATAGATTCCGATGCTTCACTTCAGGTTTACTGTATACCTCTGACGTTCATATTGACGATGAAACACAGAAATTGCATCGAAATTAAATACAAAAGGCACAATGCCGACTTAAGTACCAGTAAACTGACTCTTCTTACTGTCTATGTTTTGAACCATTGCTGTGACACTAGTTATAGATTCCGATGCTTCACTTCAGGTTTACTGTATCCCTCTGACCTTCTTATTGACGATGAAACACAGAAATTGCATCGGAATTAAATACAAAAGGCACAAAGCCGACTTAAGTACAAGAAGACTGACTCTTCTTACTGTCTATGTTTTGAAACTTTCCTGTGACACTAGTTACAGTTTCCGATGCTTTACTTCAGGTTTACTGTATCCCTCTGACCTTCCTATTGACGATATAACACAGAAATTGCATCGGAATTAAATACAAAGGCACAATGCCTACTTAAGTACAAGAAAACTGACTCTTCTTACTGTCTATGTATTGAACCATTCCTGTGACACTAGTTATAAATTCCGTTGCTTCACTTCAGGTTTACTGTATCCCTCTGACCTTCTTATTGACGATGAAACACAGAAATTGCATCGGAATTAAATACAAAAATCACAATGCCGACTTAAGTAAAAGAAAACTGACTCTTCTTATTGTCTATGTTTGAACTATTCCTGTGACACTAGTTATAGATTCCGATGCTTCACTTCAGGTTTACAGTATACCTCTGAGTTTCTTATTGACGATGAGACACAGAAATTGCATCGGAATTAAATGCAATAGGCACAATGCCGGCTTAAGTACAAGAAGACTGACTCTTCTTACTGTCTAAGTTTTGAACCATTCCTATGACACTAGTTATAGATTCCGATGCTTCTCTTCAGGTTTTCTGTATCCCTCTGACCTTCTTATTGACGATGAAGCACAGAAATTGCATCGGAATTAAATACTAAAGGCACAATGCCGATTTAAGTACACGAAAACTGACGCTTCTTACTGTCTATGTTTTGAACATTCCTGTGACATTAGTTCAGATTCTGCTGCTTCACTTCAGGTTTACTGTATCCCTCTGACCTTCTAGTTGACGATGAAACACAGAAATTGCATCAGAATTAAATACAAAAGGCACAATGCCGACTTAAGTACAAGAAGACTGACTCTTCTTACTGTCTATGATTTGAACCATTCCTGTGACACTACTTATAGATTCCGATGCTTCACTTCAGGTTTACTGTATACCTCTGACCTTCATATTGACGATGAAACACAGAAATTGCATCGAAATTAAATACAAAAGGCACAATGCCGACTTAAGTACAAGTAAACTGACTCATCTTACTGTCTATGTTTTGAACCATTGCTGTGACACTAGTTATAGATTCCGATGCCTCACTTCAGGTTTACTGTATCCCTCTGACCTTCTTATTGACGATGAAACACAGAAATTGCATAGGAACTAAATACAAAAGGCACAATGCCGATTTTAAGTACAAGATGACTGACTCTTCTTACTGTCTATGTTTTGAAACATTCCTGTGACACTAGTTACAGATTCCGATGCTTCACTTCAGGTTTACTGTATCCCTCTGACCATCTCATTGACGATGGAACACAGAAATTGCATCGGCATTAAAGAGTAAAGGCACAATGCCGACTTAAGTACAAGAAAACTGACTCTTCTTACCGTCTATGTTTTTAACAATTGCAGGGACACTAGTTATAGATTCCGATGCTTCACTTCAGGATTACTTTATCCCTCTGACCTTCTAGTTGACGATGAAACACAGAAATTGCATCAGAATTAAATACAAAGAGCACAATGCCGACTTAAGTACAAGAAGACTGACTCTTCTTACCGTCTATGTTTTGAAACATTCCTGTGACACTAGTTACAGATTCCGATGCTTCAATTCAGGTTTACTGTATCCCTCTGGCCTTCTTATTGACGATGAAACACAGAAATTGCATCGTAATTAAATACAAAAAGCACAATGCCTACTTAAGTACAAGAAAACTGACTCTTCTTACTGTCTATGTATTGAACCATTCCTGTGACACTAGTTATAGATTCCGTTGCTTCACTTCAGGTTTACTATATCCCTCTGACCTTCTTATTGACGATGAAACACAGAAATTGCACCGGAATTAAATACAAAAATCACAATGCCGACTTAAGTAAAAGAAAACTGACTCTTCTTACTGTCTATGTTTGAACTATTCCTGTGCCAATAGTTATAGATTCCGATGCTTCACTTCAGGTTTACAGTATACCTCTGACTTTCTTATTGACGATGAAACTCAGAAATTGCATCGGAATTAAATGCAATAGGCACAATGCCTACTTAAGTACAAGAAGACTGACTCTTCTTACTGTCTTTGGTTTGAACCATTCCCATGACACTAGTTATAGATTCCGATGCTTCTCTTCAGGTTTACTGTATCCCTCTGACCTTCTTAATGACGATGAAACACAGAAATTGCATCGGAATTAAATAAAAAAGGCACAATGCCGACTCAAGTGCAAGAAGAACGGCTCTTCTTACTGTCTATGTTTTGAACCATTCCTGTGACACTAGTTACAGATTCCGATGCTTGACTTCAGGTTTACTGTATCCCTCCGACCTTCTGACTGACGATGAAACACAGAAATTGCATCGGAATTAAATAGAAATAGCACAATGCCGACTTAAGTACAAGAAAACTGACCCTTCTTACTGTCTATGTTTGAACCATTCCTGTGACACTATTTATAGATTCCGATGCTTCACTTCAGGTTCCCTGTATCCCTCTGACCTTCTTAGTGACGATGAAACACAGAAATTGCATCGGAATTCAATACAAAAGGCACAATGCCTACTTAAGTACAAGAAAACTGTCTCATCTTACTGTCTATGTTTTGAACGATTCCTGTGACACTAGTTACAGATTCCGATGCTTAACTTCAGGTTTACTGTATCCCTCCGACCTTCTGATTGACGATGAAACACAGAAAATGCATCGGAATTAAATAGAAAAGGCACAATGGCGACTTATGTACAAGAAAACCGACTCTTCATACTGTCTATGATTTCAACCATTCCAGGGACACTAGTTATAGGATACGATGCTTCATGTTTACTGTATCCCTCTGACCTTCTTATTGACGATGAAACACAGAAATTGCATCGGAACTAAATACAAAAGGCACAATGCCGACTTAAGTACTAGAAGACTGACTCTTCTTACTGTCTATGTTTTGAAACTTTCCTGTGACACTAGTTACAAATTCCGATGCTTCACTTCAGGTTTACTGTATCCCTCTGACCTTCTTATTGACGATGAAACACAGGAATGGCATCGGTATTAAATACAAAAGGCACAATGCCGACTTAAGTACAAGAAAACTGACTCTTCTAACTGTCTATGTTTTGAACCATTCCTGTGACACTAGTTATAGATTCCGATGCTTCACTTCAGGTTTACTGTATCCCTCTGTCCTTATTGACGATGAAACACACAAATTGCATCGGAATTAAATAGAAAAGGCACAATGCCGACTTAAGTACAAGAAAACTGACTCTTCTTACTGTCCATGTTTTGAACCAATCCTGTGACAATAGTTATACATTCCGATGCTTCACTTCAGGTTCACTGAATACCTCTGACCTTCTTATTGACGATGAAACACAGAAATTGCATCGGAATACAATACAAAAGGCACAATGCCTACTTAAGTACAAGAAAACTAACACTTCTTACTGTCTATGTTTTAAAACATTCCTGTGACACTAGTTACAGATTCCGATGCTTCACTTCAGGTTTACTGTATCCCTCTGACCATCTCATTGACGATGGAACACAGAAATTGCATCGGAATGAAAGAGTAAAGGCACAATGCCGACTTAAGTACAAGAAAACTGACTCTTCTTACTCTCTATGTTTTTATCCATTCCAGGGACACTAGTTATAGATTCCGATGCTTCACTTCAGGATTACTGTATCCCTCTGACCTTCTTATCGACGATGAAACACAGAAATTGCATCGGAATTAAATACAAAAGGCACAATGCAGATTTAAGTACAAGAGAACTGACTCTTCTTACTGTCTATGTTTTGAACCATTCCTGTGACATTAGTTACAGATTCTGATGCTTCACTTCAGGTGTACTGTATCCCTCTGACCTTCGTGTTGACGATGAAACACAGAAATTGCATCAGAATTAAATACAAAGGGCACAATGCCGACTTAAGTACAAGAAAACTGACTCTTCTTACTGTCTATGGTTTGAACCATCCCTGTGACACTACTTATAGATTCCGATGCTTCACTTCAGGTTTACTGTATACCTCTGACCTTCATATTGACCATGAAACACAGAAATTGCATCGAAATTAAATACAAAAGGCACAATGCCGACTTAAGTACAAGTAAACCGACTATTCTTACTGTCTACGTTTTGAACCATTGCTGTGACACTAGTTATAGATTCCGATGCTTCACTTCAGGTTTACTGTATCCCTCTGACCTTCTTATTGACGATGAAACACAGAAATTGCATCGGAACTAAGTACAAAAGGCACAAAGCCGACTTAAGTACAAGAAGACTGACTCTTCTTACTGTCTATGTTTTGAAACTTTCCTGTGACACTAGTTACAGTTTCCGATGCCTTACTTCAGGTTTTCTGTATCCCTCTGATCTTCTTATTGACGATGAAACACAGAAATTGCATCGGAATTAAATACAAAAGCCACGATGCCTACTTAAGTACAAGAAAACTGACTCTTCTTACTGTCTATGTATTGAACCATTCCTGTGACACTAGTTATAGATTCCGTTGCTTCACTTCTGGTTTACTGTATCCCTCTGACCTTCTTATTGACGATGAAACACAGAAATTGCATCGTAATTAAATACAAAAAGCACAATGCCTACTTAAGTACAAGAAAACTGACTCTTCTTACTGTCTATGTATTGAACCATTCCTGTGACACTAGTTATAGATTCCGTTGCTTCACTTCAGGTTTACTATATCCCTCTGACCTTCTTATTGACGATGAAACACAGAAATTGCACCGGAATTAAATACAAAAATCACAATGCCGACTTAAGTAAAAGAAAACTGACTCTTCTTACTGTCTATGTTTGAACTATTCCTGTGCCAATAGTTATAGATTCCGATGCTTCACTTCAGGTTTACAGTATACCTCTGACTTTCTTATTGACGATGAAACTCAGAAATTGCATCGGAATTAAATGCAATAGGCACAATGCCTACTTAAGTACAAGAAGACTGACTCTTCTTACTGTCTTTGGTTTGAACCATTCCCATGACACTAGTTATAGATTCCGATGCTTCTCTTCAGGTTTACTGTATCCCTCTGACCTTCTTAATGACGATGAAACACAGAAATTGCATCGGAATTAAATAAAAAAGGCACAATGCCGACTCAAGTGCAAGAAGAACGGCTCTTCTTACTGTCTATGTTTTGAACCATTCCTGTGACACTAGTTACAGATTCCGATGCTTGACTTCAGGTTTACTGTATCCCTCCGACCTTCTGACTGACGATGAAACACAGAAATTGCATCGGAATTAAATAGAAATAGCACAATGCCGACTTAAGTACAAGAAAACTGACCCTTCTTACTGTCTATGTTTGAACCATTCCTGTGACACTATTTATAGATTCCGATGCTTCACTTCAGGTTCCCTGTATCCCTCTGACCTTCTTAGTGACGATGAAACACAGAAATTGCATCGGAATTCAATACAAAAGGCACAATGCCTACTTAAGTACAAGAAAACTGTCTCATCTTACTGTCTATGTTTTGAACGATTCCTGTGACACTAGTTACAGATTCCGATGCTTAACTTCAGGTTTACTGTATCCCTCCGACCTTCTGATTGACGATGAAACACAGAAAATGCATCGGAATTAAATAGAAAAGGCACAATGGCGACTTATGTACAAGAAAACCGACTCTTCATACTGTCTATGTTTTCAACCATTCCAGGGACACTAGTTATAGGATACGATGCTTCATGTTTACTGTATCCCTCTGACCTTCTTATTGACGATGAAACACAGAAATTGCATCGGAACTAAATACAAAAGGCACAATGCCGACTTAAGTACTAGAAGACTGACTCTTCTTACTGTCTATGTTTTGAAACTTTCCTGTGACACTAGTTACAAATTCCGATGCTTCACTTCAGGTTTACTGTATCCCTCTGACCTTCTTATTGACGATGAAACACAGGAATGGCATCGGTATTAAATACAAAAGGCACAATGCCGACTTAAGTACAAGAAAACTGACTCTTCTAACTGTCTATGTTTTGAACCATTCCTGTGACACTAGTTATAGATTCCGATGCTTCACTTCAGGTTTACTGTATCCCTCTGTCCTTATTGACGATGAAACACACAAATTGCATCGGAATTAAATAGAAAAGGCACAATGCCGACTTAAGTACAAGAAAACTGACTCTTCTTACTGTCCATGTTTTGAACCAATCCTGTGACAATAGTTATACATTCCGATGCTTCACTTCAGGTTCACTGAATACCTCTGACCTTCTTATTGACGATGAAACACAGAAATTGCATCGGAATACAATACAAAAGGCACAATGCCTACTTAAGTACAAGAAAACTAACACTTCTTACTGTCTATGTTTTAAAACATTCCTGTGACACTAGTTACAGATTCCGATGCTTCACTTCAGGTTTACTGTATCCCTCTGACCATCTCATTGACGATGGAACACAGAAATTGCATCGGAATGAAAGAGTAAAGGCACAATGCCGACTTAAGTACAAGAAAACTGACTCTTCTTACTCTCTATGTTTTTATCCATTCCAGGGACACTAGTTATAGTTTCCGATGCTTCACTTCAGGATTACTGTATCCCTCTGACCTTCTTATTGACGATGAAACACAGAAATTGCATCGGAATTAAATACAAAAGGCACAATGCAGATTTAAGTACAAGAGAACTGACTCTTCTTACTGTCTATGTTTTGAACCATTCCTGTGACATTAGTTACAGATTCTGATGCTTCACTTCAGGTGTACTGTATCCCTCTGACCTTCGTGTTGACGATGAAACACAGAAATTGCATCAGAATTAAATACAAAGGGCACAATGCCGACTTAAGTACAAGAAAACTGACTCTTCTTACTGTCTATGGTTTGAACCATCCCTGTGACACTACTTATAGATTCCGATGCTTCACTTCAGGTTTACTGTATACCTCTGACCTTCATATTGACCATGAAACACAGAAATTGCATCGAAATTAAATACAAAAGGCACAATGCCGACTTAAGTACAAGTAAACCGACTATTCTTACTGTCTACGTTTTGAACCATTGCTGTGACACTAGTTATAGATTCCGATGCTTCACTTCAGGTTTACTGTATCCCTCTGACCTTCTTATTGACGATGAAACACAGAAATTGCATCGGAACTAAGTACAAAAGGCACAAAGCCGACTTAAGTACAAGAAGACTGACTCTTCTTACTGTCTATGTTTTGAAACTTTCCTGTGACACTAGTTACAGTTTCCGATGCCTTACTTCAGGTTTACTGAATCCCTCTGATCTTCTTATTGACGATGAAACACAGAAATTGCATCGGAATTAAATACAAAAGCCACGATGCCTACTTAAGTACAAGAAAACTGACTCTTCTTACTGTCTATGTATTGAACCATTCCTGTGACACTAGTTATAGATTCCGTTGCTTCACTTCTGGTTTACTGTATCCCTCTGACCTTCTTATTGACGATGAAAGACAGAAATTGCATTGGAATTAAATACGAAAATCACAATGCGACTTATGTAAAAGAAAACTGACTCTTCTTACTGCCTATGTTTGAACTATTCCTGTGACACTAGTTATAGATTCCGATGCTTCACTTCAGGTTTACAGTATACCTCTGAGTTTCTTATTGACGATGAAACACAGAAATTGCATCGGAATTAAATGCAATAGGCACAATGCCGGCTTACGTACAAGAAGACTGACTCTTCTTACTGTCTATGTTTTGAACCATTCCTATGACACTAGTTATAGATTCCGATGCTTCTCTTCAGGTTTACTGAATCCATCTGACCTTCTTACTGACGATGAAACACAGAAATTGCATCGGAATTAAATACTAAAGGCACAATGCCGATTTAAGTACAAGAAAACTGACTCTTCTTACTGTCTATGTTATGAACATTCCTGTGACATTATTTCAGATTCCGGTGCTTCACTTCTGGTTTACTGTATACCTCTGACCTTCATATTGACGATGAAACACAGAAATTGCATCGAAATTAAATACAAAAGGCACAATGAAGACTTAAGTACAAGTAAACTGACTCATCTTACTGTCTATGTTTTGAACCATTGCTGTGACACTAGTTATAGATTCCGATGCCTCACTTCAGGTTTACTGTATCCCTCTGACCTTCTTATTGACGATGAAACACAGAAATTGCATCGGAACTAAATACAAAAGGCACAATGCCGACTTAAGTACAAGAAGACTGACTCTTCTTACTGTCTATGGTTTGAACCATTCCTATGACACTAGTTATAGATTCCGATGCTTCTCTTCAGGTTTACTGTATCCCTCTGACCTTCTTATTGACGATGAAACACAGAAATTGCATCGGAATTAAATACAAAAGGCACAATGCCGACTCAAGTGCAAGAAGACCGGCTCTTCTTACTGTCTATGTTTTGGACCATTCCTGTGACACTAGTTACAGATTACGATGCTTGACTTCAGGTTTACTGTATCCCTCCGACCTTCTGATTGACGATGAAACACAGAAATTGCATCGGAATTAAATAGAAAAAGCACAATGCCGACTTAAGTACAAGAAAACTGACTCTTCTTACTCTCTATGTTTTTATCCATTCCAGGGACACTAGTTATAGATTCCGATGCTTCACTTCAGGATTACTGTATCCCTCTGACCTTCTTATTGACGATGAAACACAGAAATTGCATCGGAATTAAATACAAAAGGCACAATGCAGATTTAAGTACAAGAGAACTGACTCTTCTTACTGTCTATGTTTTGAACCATTCCTGTGACATTAGTTACAGATTCTGATGCTTCACTTCAGGTGTACTGTATCCCTCTGACCTTCGTGTTGACGATGAAACACAGAAATTGCATCAGAATTAAATACAAAGGGCACAATGCCGACTTAAGTACAAGAAAACTGACTCTTCTTACTGTCTATGGTTTGAACCATCCCTGTGACACTACTTATAGATTCCGATGCTTCACTTCAGGTTTACTGTATACCTCTGACCTTCATATTGACCATGCAACACAGAAATTGCATCGAAATTAAATACAAAAGGCACAATGCCGACTTAAGTACAAGTAAACCGACTATTCTTACTGTCTACGTTTTGAACCATTGCTGTGACACTAGTTATAGATTCCGATGCTTCACTTCAGGTTTACTGTATCCCTCTGACCTTCTTATTGACGATGAAACACAGAAATTGCATCGGAACTAAGTACAAAAGGCACAAAGCCGACTTAAGTACAAGAAGACTGACTCTTCTTACTGTCTATGTTTTGAAACTTTCCTGTGACACTAGTTACAGTTTCCGATGCCTTACTTCAGGTTTACTGTATCCCTCTGATCTTCTTATTGACGATGAAACACAGAAATTGCATCGGAATTAAATACAAAAGCCACGATACCTACTTAAGTACAAGAAAACTGACTCTTCTTACTGTCTATGTATTGAACCATTCCTGTGACACTAGTTATAGATTCCGTTGCTTCACTTCTGGTTTACTGTATCCCTCTGACCTTCTTATTGACGATGAAACACAGAAATTGCATCGTAATTAAATACAAAAAGCACAATGCCTACTTAAGTACAAGAAAACTGACTCTTCTTACTGTCTATGTATTGAACCATTCCTGTGACACTAGTTATAGATTCCGTTGCTTCACTTCAGGTTTACTATATCCCTCTGACCTTCTTATTGACGATGAAACACAGAAATTGCACCGGAATTAAATACAAAAATCACAATGCCGACTTAAGTAAAAGAAAACTGACTCTTCTTACTGTCTATGTTTGAACTATTCCTGTGCCAATAGTTATAGATTCCGATGCTTCACTTCAGGTTTACAGTATACCTCTGACTTTCTTATTGACGATGAAACTCAGAAATTGCATCGGAATTAAATGCAATAGGCACAATGCCTACTTAAGTACAAGAAGACTGACTCTTCTTACTGTCTTTGGTTTGAACCATTCCCATGACACTAGTTATAGATTCCGATGCTTCTCTTCAGGTTTACTGTATCCCTCTGACCTTCTTAATGACGATGAAACACAGAAATTGCATCGGAATTAAATAAAAAAGGCACAATGCCGACTCAAGTGCAAGAAGAACGGCTCTTCTTACTGTCTATGTTTTGAACCATTCCTGTGACACTAGTTACAGATTCCGATGCTTGACTTCAGGTTTACTGTATCCCTCCGACCTTCTGACTGACGATGAAACACAGAAATTGCATCGGAATTAAATAGAAATAGCACAATGCCGACTTAAGTACAAGAAAACTGACCCTTCTTACTGTCTATGTTTGAACCATTCCTGTGACACTATTTATAGATTCCGATGCTTCACTTCAGGTTCCCTGTATCCCTCTGACCTTCTTAGTGACGATGAAACACAGAAATTGCATCGGAATTCAATACAAAAGGCACAATGCCTACTTAAGTACAAGAAAACTGTCTCATCTTACTGTCTATGTTTTGAACGATTCCTGTGACACTAGTTACAGATTCCGATGCTTAACTTCAGGTTTACTGTATCCCTCCGACCTTCTGATTGACGATGAAACACAGAAAATGCATCGGAATTAAATAGAAAAGGCACAATGGCGACTTATGTACAAGAAAACCGACTCTTCATACTGTCTATGTTTTCAACCATTCCAGGGACACTAGTTATAGGATACGATGCTTCATGTTTACTGTATCCCTCTGACCTTCTTATTGACGATGAAACACAGAAATTGCATCGGAACTAAATACAAAAGGCACAATGCCGACTTAAGTACTAGAAGACTGACTCTTCTTACTGTCTATGTTTTGAAACTTTCCTGTGACACTAGTTACAAATTCCGATGCTTCACTTCAGGTTTACTGTATCCCTCTGACCTTCTTATTGACGATGAAACACAGGAATGGCATCGGTATTAAATACAAAAGGCACAATGCCGACTTAAGTACAAGAAAACTGACTCTTCTAACTGTCTATGTTTTGAACCATTCCTGTGACACTAGTTATAGATTCCGATGCTTCACTTCAGGTTTACTGTATCCCTCTGTCCTTATTGACGATGAAACACACAAATTGCATCGGAATTAAATAGAAAAGGCACAATGCCGACTTAAGTACAAGAAAACTGACTCTTCTTACTGTCCATGTTTTGAACCAATCCTGTGACAATAGTTATACATTCCGATGCTTCACTTCAGGTTCACTGAATACCTCTGACCTTCTTATTGACGATGAAACACAGAAATTGCATCGGAATACAATACAAAAGGCACAATGCCTACTTAAGTACAAGAAAACTAACACTTCTTACTGTCTATGTTTTAAAACATTCCTGTGACACTAGTTACAGATTCCGATGCTTCACTTCAGGTTTACTGTATCCCTCTGACCATCTCATTGACGATGGAACACAGAAATTGCATCGGAATGAAAGAGTAAAGGCACAATGCCGACTTAAGTACAAGAAAACTGACTCTTCTTACTCTCTATGTTTTTATCCATTCCAGGGACACTAGTTATAGTTTCCGATGCTTCACTTCAGGATTACTGTATCCCTCTGACCTTCTTATTGACGATGAAACACAGAAATTGCATCGGAATTAAATACAAAAGGCACAATGCAGATTTAAGTACAAGAGAACTGACTCTTCTTACTGTCTATGTTTTGAACCATTCCTGTGACATTAGTTACAGATTCTGATGCTTCACTTCAGGTGTACTGTATCCCTCTGACCTTCGTGTTGACGATGAAACACAGAAATTGCATCAGAATTAAATACAAAGGGCACAATGCCGACTTAAGTACAAGAAAACTGACTCTTCTTACTGTCTATGGTTTGAACCATCCCTGTGACACTACTTATAGATTCCGATGCTTCACTTCAGGTTTACTGTATACCTCTGACCTTCATATTGACCATGAAACACAGAAATTGCATCGAAATTAAATACAAAAGGCACAATGCCGACTTAAGTACAAGTAAACCGACTATTCTTACTGTCTACGTTTTGAACCATTGCTGTGACACTAGTTATAGATTCCGATGCTTCACTTCAGGTTTACTGTATCCCTCTGACCTTCTTATTGACGATGAAACACAGAAATTGCATCGGAACTAAGTACAAAAGGCACAAAGCCGACTTAAGTACAAGAAGACTGACTCTTCTTACTGTCTATGTTTTGAAACTTTCCTGTGACACTAGTTACAGATTCCGATGCTTCACTTCTGGTTTAATGTTTCCCTGTGACCTTCTTATTGACGATGAAACACAGAAATTGTATCGGTATTAAATACAAAAGGCACAATGCCGACTTAAGTACAAGAAAACTGACTCTTCTTACTGTCTATGTTTTGAACCATTCCTGTGACACTAGTTATAGATTCCGTTGCTTCACTTCTGGTTTACTGTATCCCTCTGACCTTCTTATTGACGATGAAAGACAGAAATTGCATTGGAATTAAATACGAAAATCACAATGCGACTTATGTAAAAGAAAACTGACTCTTCTGACTGCCTATGTTTGAACTATTCCTGTGACACTAGTTATAGATTCCGATGCTTCACTTCAGGTTTACAGTATACCTCTGAGTTTCTTATTGACGATGAAACACAGAAATTGCATCGGAATTAAATGCAATAGGCACAATGCCGGCTTACGTACAAGAAGACTGACTCTTCTTACTGTCTATGTTTTGAACCATTCCTATGACACTAGTTATAGATTCCGATGCTTCTCTTCAGGTTTACTGAATCCATCTGACCTTCTTACTGACGATGAAACACAGAAATTGCATCGGAATTAAATACTAAAGGCACAATGCCGATTTAAGTACAAGAAAACTGACTCTTCTTACTGTCTATGTTATGAACATTCCTGTGACATTATTTCAGATTCCGGTGCTTCACTTCTGGTTTACTGTATACCTCTGACCTTCATATTGACGATGAAACACAGAAATTGCATCGAAATTAAATACAAAAGGCACAATGCCGACTTAAGTACAAGTAAACTGACTCATCTTACTGTCTATGTTTTGAACCATTGCTGTGACACTAGTTATAGATTCCGATGCCTCACTTCAGGTTTACTGTATCCCTCTGACCTTCTTATTGACGATGAAACACAGAAATTGCATCGGAACTAAATACAAAAGGCACAATGCCGACTTAAGTACAAGAAGACTGACTCTTCTTACTGTCTATGGTTTGAACCATTCCTATGACACTAGTTATAGATTCCGATGCTTCTCTTCAGGTTTACTGTATCCCTCTGACCTTCTTATTGACGATGAAACACAGAAATTGCATCGGAATTAAATACAAAAGGCACAATGCCGACTCAAGTGCAAGAAGACCGGCTCTTCTTACTGTCTATGTTTTGGACCATTCCTGTGACACTAGTTACAGATTACGATGCTTGACTTCAGGTTTACTGTATCCCTCCGACCTTCTGATTGACGATGAAACACAGAAATTGCATCGGAATTAAATAGAAAAAGCACAATGCCGACTTAAGTACATGAAAACTCACTCTTCTTACTGTCTATGTTTTGAACCATTCCTGTGACACTATTTATAGATTCCGATGCTTCACTTCAGGTTTCCTGTATCCCTCTGACCATCTTATTGACGATGAAACACAGAAATTGCATCGGAATTCAATACAAAAGGCACAATGCCGACTTATGTGCAAGAAAACCGACTCTTCTTACTGTCTATGTTTTTAACCATTCCAGGGACACTAGTTATAGATTCCGATGCTTCACTTCAGGTTTACTGTGTCCCTCTGTCCTTATTGACGATGAAACACATAAATTGCATCGGAATTAAATAGAAAAGGCACAATGCCGACTTAAGTACAAGAAAACTGACTCTTCTTACTGTCCATGTTTTGAACCATTCCTGTGACACTAGTTATAGATTCCGATGCTTCACTTCAGGTTCACTGTATACCTCTGACCTTCTTATTGACGATGAAACACAGAAATTGCATCGGAATACAATACAAAAGGCAAAACGCCTACTTAAGTACAAGAAAATTGACCCTTCTTACTGTCTATGATTTGAAACATTCCTGTGACACTAGTTACAGATTCCGATGCTTCACTTCAGGTTTACTGTATCCCTCTGACCATCTCATTGACTATGGAACACAGAATTTGCATCGGAATTAAAGAGTAAAGGCACAATGCCGACTTAAGTACAAGAAAACTGACTCTTCTTACTGTCTATGTTTTTAACCATTCCAGGGACACTAGTTATGGATTCCGATGCTTCACCTCAGGTTTACAGTAAACCTCTTACTTTCTTATTGACGATGAAACACAGAGATTGCATCGGAATTAAATGCGATAGGCACAATGCCGGCTTAAGTGCAAGAAGACCGGCTCTTCTTACTGTCTATGTTTTGAACCATTCCTGTGACACTACTTATAGATTCCGATGCTTCACTTCAGGTTTACTGTATCCCTCTAACCTTCTTATTGACGATGAAACACAGAAATTGCATCAGAATTAAATACAAAAGGCACAATGCCGACTTAAGTACAAGTAAACTGACTCTTCTTACTGTCTATGTTTTGAACCATTCCTGTGACACTAGTTATAGATTCCGATGCTTCACTTCATGTTTACTGTATCCCTCTGACCTTCTTATTGACGATGAAACACAGAAATTTCATCGGAACTAAATACAAAAGGCACAATGCCGACTTAAGTACAAAAAGACTGACTCTTCTTACTGTCTATGTTTTGTAACTTTCCTGTGACACTAGTTACAGATTCCGATGCTTCACTTCTGGTTTAATGTTTCCCTGTGACCTTCTTATTGACGATGAAACACAGAAATTGTATCGGTATTAAATACAAAAGGCACAATGCCGACTTAAGTACAAAAAAACTGACTCTTCTTACTGTCTATGTTTTGAACCATTCCTGTGACACTAGTTATAGATTCCGATGCTTCACTTTAGGTTTACTGTATCCCTCTGTCCTTATTGACGATGAAACACAGAAATTGCATCGGAATTAAATAGAAAAGGCACAATGCCGACTTAAGTACAAGAAAACTGACTCTTCTTACTGTCTATGTTTTGAACCATTCCTGTGACACTAGTTATAGATTCCGATGCTTCACTTCAGGTTTACTGTATCCCTATGACCTTCTTATTGACGATGAAACACAGAAATTGCATGGGAATTAAATACAAAAGGCACAATTCCGTCTTAAGTACAAGAAAACTGACTCTTCTTACTGTCTATGTTTTGAACCATTCCTGTGACACTAGTTATAGATTCCGATGCTTCACTTCAGGTTTACTGTTGAAACGTCCCCTTTTTGAACAATTATACATGACTGTCCTTAAACTGACACACAATATTTTGTTAGCGCAACGCAATCTGACTTTCAATAATCCCTACAAAAGTAAGGGCCCTGACTAAAAGTAAACTATACCTTTCACAAATCTCTGACCTCACAAAAATCTTCGCTACTCAAGCTACTGCAATACAGCGAGCGCCACTACTGCCAGCTAATTAAAAGATTCAAACTACTGAAGGCACTAACTACTGATAGGGATAGTTAGCAAGTGAAAGATATTAATAGAGAACAAACTATGTATTTACCTTGATATCATCATATATAAATATAGCAGTTCATGACAAATTTCAAAACACCGCCATCTCTCTCCCCACTTCCACCACTGTTGGCGGCTCACCTCCAACTGCGCAACGCTACGCGCTGTTCACAGCCAGCTGCCCAACACTACAATGGCGAGTATTATAACAATGCAAAGCAGCCACAGACTGCACACAGCACAGCCAGTGATATTCATATTGAGCGCTACGTAACGTTGCCAATAAGAAAACATAAACAGCCTACTTACATAGAGAAAACATAAACAGCCTTCTTACATAGCCCCCATGCTCCCCACAAAAAATTTTACTAAATATTTTTGGGCAGTGGCAATAGTGATTTGATAAAATTTTTTATAATGACAATAACAAAGATATCAAATGCACACACTTATTGATACAATGTTGGAGAAAAGCTAAAATTTTCTCACAGTCCATAAAGACAGTCCTGATCATTCATCACAGTAAAACTGCCGTTTCTTTTATCAAAGTCTGAGCAGTAAAAGACAATGCACACCTAAGTAGTCGATTTCCATACAGTCTTGAAGAAGTACTGGTGTCCTTCCAACTGAAAGACAGCGCTGACTCTCGTCATGCACACAGGTAATGGGCTACAACAGAGCAAACCCACAGCAGAGTCATTCGACGTTTTGAAGAATATTGGTAGGTAGGTCATCACAGAGCAGACCCACTGCAGTCCTGGTAGAGATTACGGTATTGGTGGGCCACCAGAGGTGCAGACCCACTGCAGTCCTTGTAGAAATAATGGTATTGGTGAGGCATCAAAGGTGCAGACCTACTGTAGTCCTTGTAGAGACGGCCAGCAGCCATCTGTTGTGACTGTGCAGGTGCACAATCACCATTGAAGAGTCTTGCGGATAATATAGCAAGTCCATAAACCACCACTTGTGCACTACAAAGTTTTCAGAACTGTCCTTAGAACCAACAATGCTGTTATCCAGTCCATTGCTGAATTAGTAACACACGTGCAAACACTAACAGTCCCTACTTCTCACATATTGTCCATATACTATGACCAACAGAAACGTGTGCAGTGAAATGTAACTTACAAGTTAATAATAAGATGAACTGGTGTCAATTGCAATTTTATAACATAAGAATAAAATAACAAAGTTACAAAATACATCATTAAAGAACAAAACAATACAGATAACATTTGTAGTACAGGCTTTACAACAGAATAGAAATAAACATGTACATCAATGTTACAGGAATTATGAGATAAGTAGATACATAAAAGATCAGAATAAATTTTGAAACATCAACTTCACACATGAGCATTAAAACAAAACAGAACAAATAATGTCTAAGCATATTTACAAGGTACATAACATATTATTAATGCCAATTACATTTGAGGATAACAGTATTCCTCATCATAGTGAATGTAGCTTAGTACTATAAAAATTCTACAACATAAATCGTATTAGCTAAACACATAAAGACAGAAAAAACACAAATACACAAGGGTACACAAACACATAGTGGGATAACACCAATAGGAAAGGACAGGGTTCGTTTTCAGTGTAACATGTGGTACTGCAGTCCAACTCAAAACTTCATATATCTTTCCTCTTATTTCATCCTTTGTTTACACCAAAAAAATTCTATCTAAGCATGCTGTCTGTATTTATATGTTCACACATTTCTCACCTCAACATTTATTTCCAAGAAAATTCTACCTAAACCTGTTTTCTGTACTTTTTTTCGTATAACTTCTCAATGCATTTCTTCCAATTCATCGCAACTCATTCTCTTAGAGGCTACCCCCTCTTAAGCTAACTTAAATCTACTGAGCTCAGATGCTAAACTAAGGGACGAGGCAATGCAGCAGCACAAAATAAGTAACACAAACAGCAATGATCAAAAAAATGGAAAATTGCAAAGCAAGCTACAGTAAATCTAAATTACCAAGCAATGCAACATTACAACTAATATGAGTCAATGTGCAGCAACAAGAAAAATAAATGAGTAGTAAAACTGGCTTAGCAGAGTAACACAAAGTCAAATTCAGTAACACTATGCCTGGCAAACAGCAGTAACTTATACGTAAACATGACATAGCTCAAGCAGAGAAAATAGTGCACTAAAGATAACAATGCAGATAAGGGAAATGTATAATCACATCTTAATGTCTATGTAATTAAAGTGGTGCACCACAAATTATTCTGCAAAAGAAATTACCAAGTACTTGAAAAGAAAATTATAGATGCAGTTACTGTTATTAGTCCCTTCTTATTGTTCTCTCCATTCCAAGAGCTCCTTTTTCGAAGAATGTGGATCAGAAAATACTTATTTAATAAATCTGTTGACAGAAAGTGTTCACATTAGCAGATGCATTTAAGTTTATTCTATAAAAACAATGCTGCAACTCAGCTGGAAACCAGATATTAAACAAAATGAGCAATCTCTTAACTACAAAGACAATAGATTTAAAATGTTTCTAATCATTTCATTAGGCATTTTAGTAAATATCATAAATTACGAGCGGCACAGCATGCTTTCAAGAAGGAAATTCAATAGCGAGGACTATTGCCTCCCCTTTTTTTTCTACCTGTGCCACTGAAAGGCTAATGGCTTTTTTTCGGGCGGCTGTCACCCAGGTGGGTGCCCGCGACGCATTACGTGCAGGTGGTCACTTAACTTTCTTACGGAAAAATTTACGACAGCAGTTTCCGCTACAGTTACAGTCTCACATAAAAATATTTCACAGGTCAAGAATTAGCGTTGCAAATCTGTAGAAAGAAAATCCTATAAATATAAGTGTCCAAATAAAATATTCGTCAGCATTGTGATACAGTCACACATTTACGCACATTTCATAACTCTTAAAGCAAGATTCTTGGTTTCCAACATACTTCTTATTCCTCATATACGGTAGCATCATCTTATTGATCATAAACATATCTCAACAGCATGGTACACATCGTCGTCGTAATAATAACATCATAACACCTCAGTCAAATCTCAGAAACGTCGTAGCTTTCTGCAATAATTTCAAAACCTAAAAAGAATGCTCTGCTCATTTAAATAGTGTCACGTACCTCAAACGTACTTTAAAAATCATGATCTCATACCAAATACATCATTCGAAGCTCTCACAGTTCATGACAAATTTCAAAACTCCGCCATCTCTCTCCCCACATCCACCACTGCTGGCGGCTCACCTCCAACTGCGCAACGCTACGCGCTGTTCACAGCCAGCTGCCTAACACTACAATGGCGAGTATTACTACAATGCAAAGCAGCCACAGACTGCACACAGCACAGCCAGAGATTTTCATATTGAGCGCTACGTAGCGTTGCCAATAAGAAAACATAAACAGCCTACTTACATAGAGAAAACATAAACAGCCTACTTACACTGTATCCCTCTGACCTTCTTATTGACGATGAAACACAGAAATTGCATCGGAATTAAATACAAAAATCACAATGTCGACTTAAGTACAAGATAACTGACTCTTCTAACTGTATATGATTTGAACCATTACTGTGACACTAGTTATAGTTTCCGATGCTTCACTTCAGGTTTAATGTATCCCTCTGACCTTCTTATTGACGATGAAACACAGAAATTGCATCGGAATTAAATACAAAAAGCACAATGCCGACTTAAGAACAAGAAAACTGACTCTTCTTACTGTCTATGTTTTGAACCACTCCTGTGACACTAGTTATAGATTCCGATCCTTCACTTCAGGTTTACTGTATCCCTCTGACCTTCTTATTGACGATGAAACACAGAAATTGCATCGGAATTAAATAGAAAAGGCACAATGCCGACTTAAGTACAAGAAAACTGACTCTTCTTACTGTCTATGTTTTGAACCATTCCTGTGACACTAGTTATAGATTCTGATCCTTTACTTCAGGTTTACTGTACCCTCTGACCTGCCTATTGACGATGAAACACAGAAATTGCATCGTAATTAAATACAAAAATCATAATGGCGACTTAAGTACAAGAAAACTGACTCTTCTTACTGTCTATGTTTTGAACCATTCCAGTGACACTAGTTATAAATTCCGATGCTTCACTTCAAGTTTACTATATCCCTCTGACTTTCTTATTGACGATGAAACACAGAAATTGCATCGGAATTAAATACAATAGGCACAATGCCGACTTATGTACAAGAAGACTGACTCTTCTTACTGTCTAAGTTTTTAACCATTCCTGTGACACTAGTTGTAGATTCCGATGCTTCACTTCAGGTTTACTGTATCCCTCTGACCTTCTTATTGGCGATGAAACACAGAAATTGCACCGGAATTAAATACAGAAGGCACAAAGCCGACTCAAGTACTATAAGACTGGCTTTTCTTACTGTTTATATTTTGAACCTTTGCTATGAGACCGGTTCTAGATTCCGATGCTTCACTTCAGGTTTACTGTATCCCTTGCCCCTTCTTACTGACGACGAAACACAGAAATTGCATCGGAATTAAATAGAAAAGGCACAATGCTTGGTTAAGTACAAGAAAACTGACTCTTCTTACTGTCTATGTTTTGAACCATTCCTGTGACACTAGTTATGGATTCCGATGCATCACTTCAGGTTTACTGTATCCCTCTGACCTTCTTATTGGCGACGAAACACAGAATTAGCATCTGAATTAAATACAAAAGGCACAATGCCGACTTAAGTACATGAAAACTGACTCTTCTTACTGTCTATGATTTGAACCATTCCTGTGACACTAGTTAGAGGAACCGAATCTTCACTTCAGGTTTACTGTATCCCCCTGACCGTCTTATTGACGATGAAACACAGAAATTGCATCGGAATTAAATACAAGAGGCACAATGCCGACTTAAGTACAAGAAAACTCACTCTTCTTACTGTCTATGTTTTGAACCATTCCTGTAACACTAGTTGTAGATTCCGATGCTTCACTTCAGGTTTACTGTATCCCTTGGAACTTCTTATTGCCGATGAAACACAGAAATTGCATCGGAATTAAATAGAAAAGGCACAATGCCGACTTAAGTACAAGAAAACTGACTCTTCTTACTGTCTATGTTTTAACCATTCCTGTGACACTAGTTATAGATTCCGATGCTTCACTTCAGGTTTACTGTATCCCTCTGACCTTCTTATTGACGATGAAACGCTGAAATTGATTCGGAATTATATACAAAAAGCACAATGCCGATTTAAGTACAAGAAAATTGACTCTTCTTACTGACTATGTTTTGAACCATTCCTGTGACACTAGTTAGAGATTCCGATGCTTCACTTCAGGTTCACTGTATACCTGTGACCTCCTTATTGAGGATGAAACACAGAAATTGCATCGGAATTAAATACAAAAGGCACAATGCCGAGTCAAGTACAAGAGGGCTGGCTCATCTTACTGTCTATGACTTGAACCATTCCTGTGACACTAGTTATAGATTCCGTTGCTTCACTTCAGGTTTACCTTATCCGTCTGACCTTCTTATTGACGATGAAACACAGAAATTGCATCGGAATTAAATAGAAGAGGCACAATGCCGACTTAAGTACAAGAAGACTGACACCTCTTACTGTCTATATTTTGAACCTTTCCTGTGACTCAAGTTATTGATTCCGATGCTTCACTTCAGGTGTACTGTCCCCCTCTGACCTACTTATTGACGATGAAACACAGAAATTGCATCGGAACTAAATACAAAAGGCACAATGCCGACTTATGTACAAGACAACTGACTCTTCTTACTGTCTATGATTTGAACCATTCCTGAGACACTAGTTATAGTCTCCGATGCTTCACTTCCGGTTTATTCTATCCCTCTGACCTTCTTATTGACGAAGAAACACACAAATTGCATCGGAATTAAATACAAAAGGCACAATGCCGACTCAAGTACAAGAAGACTGGCTCTTCTTACTGTCTATGTTGTGAACCTTTCCTGACACACTACTTATTGATTCCGATGCTTCACTTCAGGTTCACTGTATCCCTGTGACCTCCTTATTGAGGATGAAACACAGACATTGCATCGGAATTAAATACAAAAGGCACAATCCCGACTGAAGTACAAGAAGGCTGGCTCATCTTACTGTCTAAGATTTGAACCATTCCTGTGACACTAGTTGTAGATGCCGTTGCTTCACTTCAGGTTTACCTTATCCGCCTGAACGTCTTATTGACGATGAAACACAGAAATTGCATCGGAATTAAATACAAAGGGCACAATGCCGACTTAAGTACAAGAAAACTGACTCTTCTTACTGTCTATGTTTTGAACCATTTCTGTGGCACTAGTTATAGATTCCGATGCTTCACTTCAGGTTTGCTGTATCCCTCTGACCTTCTTATTGACATGTAACACAGAAATTGCATCGGAGTTAAATACAAAAGACACAATGCAGACTCAAGTACAAGAAGACTGGCTCTTCTTACTGTCTATGTTTTGAACCTTACCTGTGAGACCGGTTCTAGATTCCGATGCTTCACTTCAGGTATACTGTATCCCTTGGACCTTGTTATTGACGACGAAACACAGAAATTGCATCGGAATTAATTACAAAGGCACTATGCCGGGTTAAGTACAAGAAAACTGACTCTTCTTACTGTCTATGTTTTGAACCACTCCTGTGACACTAGTTATAGATTCCGATCCTTCACTTCAGGTATACTGTATCCCTCTGACCTTCTTATTGACGATGAATCACAGAAATTGCATCGGAATTAAATAGAAAAGGCACAATGCCGACTTAAGAACAAGAAAACTGACTCTTCTTACTGTCTATGTATTGAACCATTCCTGTGACACTAGTTATAGATTCTGATCCTTTACTTCAGGTTTACTGTACCCTCTGACCTGCCTATTGACGATGAAACACAGAAATTGCATCGTAATTAAATACAAAAATCATAATGGCGACTTAAGTACAAGAAAACTGACTCTTCTTACTGTCTATGTTTTGAACCATTCCTGTGACACTAGTTATAAATTCCGATGCTTCACTTCAAGTTTACTATATCCCTCTGACTTTCTTATTGACGATGAAACACAGAAATTGCATCGGAATTAAATACAATAGGCACAATGCCGACTTAAGTACAAGAAGACTGACTCTTCTTACTGTCTATGTTTTTAACCATTCCTGTGACACTAGTTGTAGATTCCGATGCTTCACTTCAGGTTTACTGTATCCCTCTGACCTTCTTATAGGCGATGAAACACAGAAATTGCACCGGAATTAAATACAAAAGGCACAAAGTCGACTCAAGTACAATAAGACTGGCTTTTCCTACTGTTTATGTTTTGAACCTTTGCTATGAGACCGGTTCTAGATTCCGATGCTTCACTTCAGGTTTACTGTATCCCTTGGCCCTTCTTACCGACGACGAAACACAGAAATTGCATCGGAATTAAATAGAAAAGGCACAATGCTTGGTTAAGTACAAGAAAACTGACTCTTCTTACTGTCTATGTTTTGAACCATTCCTGTGACACTAGTTATGGTTTCCGATGCATCACTTCAGGTTCACTGTATCCCTCTGACCTTCTTATTGGCGATGAAACACAGAATTAGCATCTGAATTAAATACAAAAGGCACAATGCCGACTTAAGTACAAGAAAACTGACCCTTCTTACTGTCTATGTTTTGAACCATTCCTGTAACACTAGTTATAGATTCCGATGCTTCACTTCAGGTTTACTGTATCCCTTGGAACTTCTTATTGCCGATGAAACACAGAAATTGCATCGGAATTAAATTGAAAAGGCACAATGCCGACTTAAGTACAAGAAAACTGACTCTTCTTACTGTCTATATTTTGAACCTTTCCTGTGACTCAAGTTATTGATTCCGATGCTTCACTTCAGGTGTACTGTCCCCCTCTGACCTACTTATTGACGATGAAACACAGAAATTGCATTGCAATTAAATACAAAAGGCACAATGCCGACTTAAGTACAAGAAAACTGACTCTTCTTACTGGCTATGTTTTGAACCATTCCTGTGACACTAGTTATAGATTCCGATGCTTCACTTCAGGTTTACTGTATCTCTCTGTCCTTCTTATTGACGATGAAACACAGAAATTTCATCGGAATTAAATACAAAAGGCACAATGCCGACTTAAGTACAAGAAAACTGACTCTTCTTACTGTCTATGTTTTGAACCACTCCTGTGACATTAGTTATAGATTCCGATGCTTCACTTCAGGTTTACTGTAGCCCTCTGCCTTCTTATTGACGATGAAACACAGAAATTGCATCGGAACTAAATACAAAAGGCACAATGCCGACTTATGTACAAGACAACTGACTCTTCTTACTGTCTATGATTTGAACCATTCCTGAGACACTAGTTATAGTCTCCGATGCTTCACTTCCGGTTTATTCTATCCCTCTGACCTTCTTATTGACGAAGAAACACACAAATTGCATCGGAATTAAATACAAAAGGCACAATGCCGACTCAAGTACAAGAAGACTGGCTCTTCTTACTGTCTATGTTGTGAACCATTCCTGAGACACTACTTATAGATTCCGATGCTTCACTTCAGGTTCACTGTATCCCTGTGACCTCCTTATTGAGGATGAAACACAGACATTGCATCGGAATTAAATACAAAAGGCACAATCCCGACTGAAGTACAAGAAGGCTGGCTCATCTTACTGTCTAAGGTTTGAACCATACCTGTGACACTAGTTATAGATGCCGTTGCTTCACTTCAGGTTTACCTTATCCGTCTGAACTTCTTATTGACGATGAAACACAGAAATTGCATCGGAATTAAATACAAAGGGCACAATGCCGACATAAGTACAAGAAAACTGACTCTTCTTACTGTCTATGTTTTGAACCATTTCTGTGGCACTAGTTATAGATTCCGATGCTTCACTTCAGGTTTGCTGTATCCCTCTGACCTTCTTATTGACATGTAACACAGAAATTGCATCGGAGTTAAATACAAAAGACACAATGCAGACTCAAGTACAAGAAGACTGGCTCTTCTTACTGTCTATGTTTTTAACCATTCCTGTGACACTAGTTGTAGATTGCGATGCTTCACTTCAGGTTTACTGTATCCCTCTGACCTTCTTATTGCCGCTGAAACACAGAAATTGCATTGGAATTAAATACAAAAGGCACAATGACGACTTAATTATAGGAAAACTGAACCTTCTTACTGTCTATGCTTTGAACCATTCCTGTGCCACTACTTATAGATTACGATGCTTCACTTGAGGTTTACTGTATCCCTCTGACCTTCTTATTGACGATGAAACACAGAAATTGCATCGGAATTAAATACAAAAAGCCCAATGCCGACTTAAGAACAAGAAAACTGACTCTTCTTACTGTCTATGTTTTGAACCACTCCTGTGACACTAGTTATAGATTCCGATCCTTCACTTCAGGTTTACTGTATCCCTCTGACCTTCTTATTGACGATGAATCACAGAAATTGCATCGGAATTAAATAGAAAATGCACAATGCCGACTTAAGTACAAGAAAACTGACTCTTCTTACTGTCTATGTTTTGAACCATTCCTGTGACACTAGTTATAGATTCTGATCCTTTACTTCAGGTTTACTGTACCCTCTGACCTGCCTATTGACGATGAAACACAGAAATTGCATCCTAATTAAATACAAAAATCATAATGGCGACTTAAGTACAAGAAAACTGACTCTTCTTACTGTCTATGTTTTGAACCATTCCTGTGACACTAGTTATAAATTCCGATGCTTCACTTCAAGTTTACTATATCCCTCTGACTTTCTTATTGACGATGAAACACAGAAATTGCATCGGAATTAAATACAATAGGCACAATGCCGACTTAAGTACAAGAAGACTGACTCTTCTTACTGTCTATGTTTTTAACCATTCCTGTGACACTAGTTGTAGATTCCGATGCTTCACTTCAGGTTTACTGTATCCCTCTGACCTTCTTATTGGCGATGAAACACAGAAATTGCACAGGAATTAAATACAAAAGGCTAAAAGCCGGCTCAAGTACAATAAGACTGGCTTTTCTTACTGTTTATGTTTTGAACCTTTGCTATGAGACCGGTTCTAGATTCCGATGCTTCACTTCAGGTTTACTGTATCCCTTGGCCCTTCTTACCGACGACGAAACACAGAAATAGCATCGGAATTAAATAGAAAAGGCACAATGCTTGGTTAAGTACAAGAAAACTGACTCTTCTTACTGTCTATGTTTTGAACCATTCCTGTGACACTAGTTATGGTTTCCGATGCATCACTTCAGGTTCACTGTATCCCTCTGACCTTCTTCTGGCGATGAAACTCAGAATTAACATCTGAATTAAATACAAAAGGCACAATGCCGACTTAAGTACATGAAAACTGACTCTTCTTACTGTCTATGATTTGAACCATTCCTGTGACACTAGTTAGAGAAACCGATTCTTCACTTCAGGTTTACTGTATCCCCCTGACCGTCTTATTGACGATGAAACACAGAAATTGCATCGGAATTAAATACAAGAGGCACAATGCCGACTTAAGTACAAGAAAACTCACTCTTCTAACTGTCTATGTTTTGAACCATTCCTGTAACACTAGTTATAGATTCCGATGCTTCACTTCAGGTTTACTGTATCCCTTGGAACTTCTTATTGCCGATGAAACACAGAAATTGCATCGGAATTAAATAGAAAAGGCACAATGCCGACTTAAGTACAAGAAAACTGACTCTTCTTACTGTCTATGTTTTAAGCATTCCTGTGACACTAGTTATAGATTCCGATGCTTCACTTCAGGTTTACTGTATCCCTCTGACCTTCTTATTGACGATGAAACGCAGAAATTGATTCGGAATTATATACAAAAAGCACAATGCCGATTTAAGTACAAGAAAATTGACTCTTCTTACTGACTATGTTTTGAACCATTCCTGTGACACTAGTTAGAGATTCCGATGCTTCACTTCAGGTTCACTGTATACCTGTGACCTCCTTATTGAGGATGAAACACAGAAATTGCATCGGAATTAAATACAAAAGGCACAATGCCGACTTAAGTACAAGAGGGCTGGCTCATCTTACTGTCTATGACTTGAACCATTCCTGTGACACTAGTTATAGATTCCGTTGCTTCACTTCAGGTTTACCTTATCCGTCTGACCTTCTTATTGACGATGAAACACAGAAATTGCATCGGAATTAAATAGAAGAGGCACAATGCCGACTTAAGTACAAGAAGACTGACACCTCTTACTGTCTATATTTTGAACCTTTCCTGTGACTCAAGTTATTGATTCCGATGCTTCACTTCAGGTGTACTGTCCCCCTCTGACCTACTTATTGACGATGAAACACAGAAATTGCATCGGAACTAAATACAAACGGCACAATGCCGACTTATGTACAAGAAGACTGGCTCTTCTTACTGTCTATGTTGTGAACCATTCCTGACACACTACTTATAGATTCCGATGCTTCACTTCAGGTTCACTGTATCCCTGTGACCTCCTTATTGAGGATGAAACACAGACATTGCATCGGAATTAAATACAAAAGGCACAATCCCGACTGAAGTACAAGAAGGCTGGCTCATCTTACTGTCTAAGATTTGAACCATTCCTGTGACACTAGTTATAGATGCCGTTGCTTCACTTCAGGTTTACCTTATCCGTCTGAACTTCTTATTGACGATGAAACACAGAAATTGCATCGGAATTAAATACAAAGGGCACAATGCCGACTTAAGTACAAGAAAACTGACTCTTCTTACTGTCTATGTTTTGAACCATTTCTGTGGCACTAGTTATAGATTCCGATGCTTCACTTCAGTTTTGCTGTATCCCTCTGACCTTCCTATTGACATGTAACACAGAAATTGCATCGGAGTTAAATACAAAAGACACAATGCAGACTCAAGTACAAGAAGACTGGCTCTTCTTACTGTCTATGTTTTGAACCTTACCTGTGAGACCGGTTCTAGATTCCGATGCTTCACTTCAGGTATACTGTATCCCTTGGACCTTCTTATTGACGACGAAACACAGAAATTGCATCGGAATTGATTAGAAAGGCACTATGCCGGGTTAAGTACAAGAAAACTGACTCTTCTTACTGTCTATGTTTGAACCATTCCTGTGACACTAGTTATGGATTCCGATGCATCACTTCAGGTTTACTGTATCCCTCTGACCTTCTTATTGCCGCTGAAACACAGAAATTGCATTGGAATTAAATACAAAAGGCACAATGACGACTTAATTATAGGAAAACTGACCCTTCTTACTGTCTATGCTTTGAACCATTCCTGTGCCACTACTTATAGATTACGATGCTTCACTTGAGGTTTACTGTATCCCTCTGACCTTCTTATTGACGATGAAACACAGAAATTGCATCGGAATTAAATACAAAAAGCACAATGCCGACTTAAGAACAAGAAAACTGACTCTTCTTACTGTCTATGTTTTGAACCACTCCTGTGACACTAGTTATAGATTCCGATCCTTCACTTCAGGTTTACTGTATCCCTCTGACCTTCTTATTGACGATGAATCACAGAAATTGCATCGGAATTAAACAGAAAAGGCACAATGCCGACTTAAGTACAAGAAAACTGACTCTTCTTACTGTCTATGTATTGAACCATTCCTGTGGCACTAGTTATAGATTCTGATCCTTTACTTCAGGTTTACTGTACCCTCTGACCTGCCTATTGACGATGAAACACAGAAATTGCATAGTATATAAATACAAAAATCATAATGGCGACTTAAGTACAAGAAAACTGACTCTTCTTACTGTCTATGTTTTGAACCATTCCTGTGACACTAGTTATAAATTCCGATGCTTCACTTCAAGTTTACTATATCCCTCTGACTTTCTTATTGACGATGAAACACAGAAATTGCATCGGAATTAAATACAATAGGCACAATGCCGACTTAAGTACAAGAAGACTGACTCTTCTTACTGTCTATGTTTTTAACCATTCCTGTGACACTAGTTGTAGATTCCGATGCTTCACTTCAGGTTTACTGTATCCCTCTGACCTTCTTATTGGCGATGAAACACAGAAATTGCACCGGAATTAAATACAAAAGGCTAAAAGCCGACTCAAGTACAATAAGACTGGCTTTTCTTACTGTTTATGCTTTGAACCTTTGCTATGAGACCGGTTCTAGATTCCGATGCTTCACTTCAGGTTTACTGTATCCCTTGGCCCTTCTTACCGACGACGAAACACAGAAATTGCATCGGAATTAAATAGAAAAGGCACAATGCTTGGTTAAGTACAAGAAAACTGACTCTTCTTACTGTCTATGTTTTGAACCATTCCTGTGACACTAGTTATGGTTTCCGATGCATCACTTCAGGTTATCTGTATCCCTCTGACCTTCTTATTGGCGATGAAACACAGAATTAACATCTGAATTAAATACAAAAGGCACAATGCCGACTTAAGTACATGAAAACTGACTCTTCTTACTGTCTATGATTTGAACCATTCCTGTGACACTAGTTAGAGAAACCGATTCTTCATTACAGGTTTACTGTATCCCCCTGACCGTCTTATTGACGATGAAACACAGAAATTGCATCGGAATTAAATAGAAAAAGCACAATGCCGATTTAAGTACAAGAAAATTGACTCTTCTTACTGACTATGTTTTGAACCATTCCTGTGACACTAGTTAGAGATTCCGATGCTTCACTTCAGGTTCACTGTATACCTGTGACCTCCTTATTGAGGATGAAACACAGAAATTGCATCGGAATTAAATACAAAAGGCACAATGCCGACTTAAGTACAAGAGGGCTGGCTCACCTTACTGTCTATGACTTGAACCATTCCTGTGACACTAGTTATAGATTCCGTTGCTTCACTTCAGGTTTACCTTATCCGTCTGACCTTTTTATTGACGATGAAACACAGAAATTGCATCGGAATTAAATAGAAGAGGCACAATGCCGACTTAAGTACAAGAAGACTGACACCTCTTACTGTCTATGTTTTGAACCTTTCCTGTGACTCAAGTTATTGATTCCGATGCTTCACTTCAGGTGTACTGTCCCCCTCTGACCTACTTATTGACGATGAAACACAGAAATTGCATCGGAACTAAATACAAACGGCACAATGCCGACTTATGTACAAGACAACTGACTCTTCTTACTGTCTATGATTTGAACCATTCCTGAGACACTAGTTATAGTCTCCGATGCTTCACTTCCGGTTTATTCTATCCCTCTGACCATCTTATTGACGAAGAAACACACAAATTGCATCGGAATTAAATACAAAAGGCACAATGCCGACTCAAGTACAAGAAGACTGGCTCTTCTTACTGTCTATGTTGTGAAACATTCCTGACACACTACTTATAGATTCCGATGCTTCACTTCAGGTTCACTGTATCCCTGTGACCTCCTTATTGAGGATGAAACACAGACATTGCATCGGAATTAAATACAAAAGGCACAATCCCGACTGAAGTACAAGAAGGCTGGCTCATCTTACTGTCTAAGATTTAAACCATTCCTGTGACACTAGTTATAGATGCCGTCGCTTCACTTCAGGTTTACCTTATCCGTCTGAACTTCTTATTGACGATGAAACACAGAAATTGCATCGGAATTAAATACAAAGGGCACAATGCCGACTTAAGTACAAGAAAACTGACTCTTCTTACTGTCTATGTTTTGAACCATTTCTGTGGCACTAGTTATAGATTCCGATGCTTCACTTCAGGTTTGCTGTATCCCTCTGACCTTCTTATTGACATGTAACACAGAAATTGCATCGGAGTTAAATACAAAAGACACAATGCAGACTCAAGTACAAGAAGACTGGCTCTTCTTACTGCCTATGCTTTGAACCTTACCTATGAGACCGGTTCTAGATTCCGATGCTTCACTTCAGGTATACTGTATCCCTTGGACCTTCTTATTGACGACGAAACACAGAAATTGCATCGGAATTAATTAGAAAGGCACTATGCCGGGTTAAGTACAAGAAAACTGACTCTTCTTACTGTCTATGTTTGAACCATTCCTGTGACACTAGTTATGGATTCCGATGCATCACTTCAGGTTTACTGTATCCCTCTGACCTTCTTATTGCCGCTGAAACACAGAAATTGCATTGGAATTAAATACAAAAGGCACAATGACGACTTAATTATAGGAAAACTGACCCTTCTTACTGTCTATGCTTTGAACCATTCCTGTGCCACTACCTATAGATTACGATGCTTCACTTGAGGTTTACTGTATCCCTCTGACCTTCTTATTGACGATGAAACACAGAAATTGCATCGGAATTAAATACAAAAAGCACAATGCCGACTTAAGAACAAGAAAACTGACTCTTCTTACTGTCTATGTTTTGAACCACTCCTGTGACACTAGTTATAGATTCCGATCCTTCACTTCATGTTTACTGTATCCCTCTGACCTTCTTATTGACGATGAATCACAGAAATTGCATCGGAATTAAATAGAAAAGGCACAATGCCGACTTAAGTACAAGAAAACTGACTCTTCTTACTGTCTATGTATTGAACCATTCCTGTGACACTAGTTATAGATTCTGATCCTTTACTTCAGGTTTACTGTACCCTCTGACCTGCCTATTGACGATGAAACACAGAAATTGCATCGTAATTAAATACAAAAATCATAATGGCGACTTAAGTACAAGAAAACTGACTCTTCTTACTGTCTATGTTTTGAACCATTCCTGTGACACTAGTTATAAATTCCGATGCTTCACTTCAAGTTTACTATATCCCTCTGACTTTCTTATTGACGATGAAACACAGAAATTGCATCGGAATTAAATACAATAGGCACAATGCCGACTTAAGTACAAGAAGACTGACTCTTCTTACTGTCTATGTTTTTAACCATTCCTGTGACACTAGTTGTAGATTCCGATGCTTCACTTCGGGTTTACTGTATCCCTCTGACCTTCTTATTGGCGATGAAACACAGAAATTGCACCGGAATTAAATACAAAAGGCACAAAGCCGACTCAAGTACAATAAGACTGGCTTTTCCTACTGTTTATGTTTTGAACCTTTGCTATGAGACCGGTTCTAGATTCCGATGCTTCACTTCAGGTTTACTGTATCCCTTGGCCTATCTTACCGACGACGAAACACAGAAATTGCATCGGAATTAAATAGAAAAGGCACAATGCTTGGTTAAGTGCAAGAAAACTCACTCTTCTTACTGTCTATGTTTTGAACCATTCCTGTGACACTAGTTATGGTTTCCGATGCATCACTTCAGGTTCACTGTATCCCTCTGACCTTCTTATTGGCGATGAAACACAGAATTAGCATCTGAATTAAATACAAAAGGCACAATGCCGACTTAAGTACAAGAAAACTGACTCTTCTTACTGTCTATGATTTGAACCATTCCTGTGACACTAGTTAGAGAAACCGATTCTTCACTTCAGGATTACTGTATCCCCCTGACCGTCTTATTGACGATGAAACACAGAAATTGCATCGGAATTAAATACAAGAGGCACAATGCCGACTTAAGTACAAGAAAACTGACTCTTCTTACTGTCTATGTTTTGAACCATTCCTGTAACACTAGTTATAGATTCCGATGCTTCACTTCAGGTTTACTGTATCCCTTGGCACTTCTTATTGCCGATGAAACACAGAAATTGCATCGGAATTAAATAGAAAAGGCACAATGCCGACTTAAGTACAAGGAAACTGACTCTTCTTACTGTCTATATTTTGAACCTTTCCTGTGACTCAAGTTATTGATTCCGATGCTTCACTTCAGGTGTACTGTCCCCCTCTGACCTACTTATTGACGATGAAACACAGAAATTGCATTGGAATTAAATACAAAAGGCACAATGCCGACTTAAGTACAAGAAAACTGACTCTTCTTACTGGCTATGTTTTGAACCATTCCTGTGACACTAGTTATAGATTCCGATGCTTCACTTCAGGTTTACTGTATCTCTCTGACCTTCTTATTGACGATGAAACACAGAAATTTCATCGGAATTAAATACAAAAGGCACAATGCCGACTTAAGTACAAGAAAACTGACTCTTCTTACTGTCTATGTTTTGAACCACTCCTGTGACATTAGTTATAGATTCCGATGCTTCACATCAGGTTTACTGTATCCCTCTGCCTTCTTATTGACGATGAAACACAGAAATTGCATCGGAACTAAATACAAAAGGCACAATGTCGACTTATGTACAAGACAACTGACTCTTCTTACTGTCTATGATTTGAACCATTCCTGAGACACTAGTTATAGTCTCCGATGCTTCACTTCCGGTTTATTCTATCCCTCTGACCTTCTTATTGACGAAGAAACACACAAATTGCATCGGAATTAAATACAAAAGGCACAATGCCGACTCAAGTACAAGAAGACTGGCTCTTCTTACTGTCTATGTTGTGTACCATTCCTGAGACACTACTTATAGATTCCGATGCTTCACTTCAGGTTCACTGTATCCCTGTGACCTCCTTATTGAGGATGAAACACAGACATTGCATCGGAATTAAATACAAAAGGCACAATCCCGACTGAAGTACAAGAAGGCTGGCTCATCTTACTGTCTAAGATTTGAACCATACCTGTGACACTAGTTATAGATGCCGTTGCTTCACTTCAGGTTTACCTTATCCGTCTGAACTTCTTATTGACGATGAAACACAGAAATTGCATCGGAATTAAATACAAAGGGCACAATGCCGACTTAAGTACAAGAAAACTGACTCTTCTTACTGTCTATGTTTTGAACCATTTCTGTGGCACTAGTTATAGATTCCGATGCTTCACTTCAGGTTTGCTGTATCCCTCTGACCTTCTTATTGACATGTAACACAGAAATTGCATCGGAGTTAAATACAAAAGACACAATGCAGACTCAAGTACAAGAAGACTGGCTCTTCTTACTGTCTATGTTTTGACCCTTTCCTGTGAGACCGGTTCTAGATTCCGATGCTTCACTTCAGGTATACTGTATCCCTTGGACCTTCTTATTGACGACGAAACACAGAAATTGCATCGGAATTAATTAGAAAAGGCACTATGCCGGGTTAAGTACAAGAAAACTGACTCTTCTTACTGTCTATGTTTGAACCATTCCTGTGACACTAGTTATGGATTCCGATGCATCACTTCAGGTTTACTGTATCCCTCTGACCTTCTTATTGCCGCTGAAACACAGAAATTGCATTGGAATTAAATACAAAAGGCACAATGACGACTTAATTATAGGAAAACTGAACCTTCTGACTGTCTATGCTTTGAACCACTCCTGTGCCACTACTTATAGATTACGATGCTTCACTTGAGGTTTACTGTATCCCTCTGACCTTCTTATTGACGATGAAACACAGAAATTGCATCGGAATTAAATACAAAAAGCACAATGCCGACTTAAGAACAAGAAAACTGTCTCTTCTTACTGTCTATGTTTTGAACCACTCCTGTGACACTAGTTATAGATTCCGATCCTTCACTTCAGGTTTACTGTATCCCTCTGACCTTCTTATTGACGATGAATCACAGAAATTGCATCGGAATTAAATAGAAAATGCACAATGCCGACTTAAGTACAAGAAAACTGACTCTTCTTACTGTCTATGTTTCGAACCATTCCTGTGACACTAGTTATAGATTCTGATCCTTTACTTCAGGTTTACTGTACCCTCTGACCTGCCTATTGACGATGAAACACAGAAATTGCATCCTAATTAAATACAAAAATCATAATGGCGACTTAAGTACAAGAAAACTGACTCTTCTTACTGTCTATGTTTTGAACCATTCCTGTGACACTAGTTATAAATTCCGATGCTTCACTTCAAGTTTACTATATCCCTCTGACTTTCTTATTGACGATGAAACACAGAAATTGCATCGGAATTAAATACAATAGGCACAATGCCGACTTAAGTACAAGAAGACTGACTCTTCTTACTGTCTATGTTTTTAACCATTCCTGTGACACTAGTTGTAGATTCCGATGCTTCACTTCAGGTTTACTGTATCCCTCTGACCTTCTTATTGGCGATGAAACACAGAAATTGCACCGGAATTAAATACAAAAGGCTAAAAGCCGACTCAAGTACAATAAGACTGGCTTTTCTTACTGTTTATGTTTTGAACCTTTGCTATGAGACCGGTTCTAGATTCCGATGCTTCACTTCAGGTTTACTGTATCCCTTGGCCCTTCTTACCGACGACGAAACACAGAAATTGTATCGGAATTAAATAGAAAAGGCACAATGCTTGGTTAAGTACAAGAAAACTGACTCTTCTTACTGTCTATGTTTTGAACCATTCCTGTGACACTAGTTATGGTGTCCGATGCATCACTTCAGGTTCGCTGTATCGCTCTGACCTTCTTATTGGCGATGAAACACAGAATTAACATCTGAATTAGATACAAAAGGCACAATGCCGACTTAAGTACAAGAAAACTGACTCTTCTTACTGTCTATGATTTGAACCATTCCTGTGACACTAGTTAGAGAAACCGATTCTTCACTTCAGGTTTACTGTATCCCCCTGACCGTCTTATTGACGATGAAACACAGAAATTGCATCAGAATTAAATACAAAAGACACAATGCCGACTTAAGTACAAGAAAACTGACTCTTCTTACTGTCTATGATTTGAACCATTCCTGTAACACTAGTTATAGATTCCGATGCTTCACGTCAGGTTTACTGTATCCCTTGGAACTTCTTATTGCCGATGAAACACAGAAATTGCATCGGAATTAAATTGAAAAGGCACAATGCCGACTTAAGTACAAGAAAACTGACTCTTCTTACTGTCTATGTTTTGAACCATTCCTGTAACACTAGTTATAGATTCCGATGCTTCACTTCAGGTTTACTGTATCCCTTGGAACTTCTTATTGCCGATGAAACACAGAAATTGCATCGGAATTAAATAGAAAAGGCACAATGCCGACTTAAGTACAAGAAAACTGACTCTTCTTACTGTCTATATTTTGAACCTTTCCTGTGACTCAAGTTATTGATTCCGATGCTTCACTTCAGGTGTACTGTCCCCCTCTGACCTACTTATTGACGATGAAACACAGAAATTGCATTGGAATTAAATACAAAAGGCACAATGCCGACTTAAGTACAAGAAAACTGGCTCTTCTTACTGGCTATGTTTTGAACCATTCCTGTGACACTAGTTATAGATTCCGATGCTTCACTTCAGGTTTACTGTATCCCTCTGACCTTCTTATTGACGATGAAACACAGAAATTTCATCGGAATTAAATACAAAAGGCACAATGCCGACTTAAGTACAAGAAAACTGACTCTTCTTACTGTCTATGTTTTGAACCACTCCTGTGACATTAGTTACAGATTCCGATGCTTCACTTCAGGTTTACTGTATCAATCTGCCTTCTTATTGGCGATGAAACACAGAAATTGCATCGGAACTAAATACAAAAGGCACAATGCCGACTTATGTACAAGACAACTGACTCTTCTTACTGTCTATGATTTGAACCATTCCTGAGACACTAGTTATAGTCTCCGATGCTTCACTTCCGGTTTATTCTATCCCTCTGACCTTCTTATTGACGAAGAAACACACAAATTGCATCGGAATTAAATACAAAAGGCACAATGCCGACGCAAGTAGAAGAAGACTGGCTCTTCTTACTGTCTATGTTGTGAACCATTCCTGAGACACTAGTTATAGATTCCGATGCTTCACTTCAGGTTCACTGTATCCATGTGACCTCCTTATTGAGGATGAAACACAGACATTGCATCGGAATTAAATACAAAAAGCACAATCCCGACTGAAGTACAAGAAGGCTTGCTCATCTTACTGTCTAAGATTTGAACCATTCCTGTGACACTAGTTATAGATGCCGTTGCTTCACTTCAGGTTTACCTTATCCGTCTGACCTTCTTATTGACGATGAAACACAGAAATTGCATCGGAATTAAATACAAAGGGCACAATGCCGACTTAAGTACAAGAAAACTGACTCTTCTTACTGTCTATGTTTTGAACCATTTCTGTGGCACTAGTTATAGATTCCGATGCTTCACTTCAGATTTGCTGTATCCCTCTGACCTTCTTATTGACATGTAACACAGAAATTGCATCAGAGTTAAATACAAAAGACACAATGCAGACTCAAGTACAAGAAGACTGGCTCCTCTTACTGTCTATGTTTTGAACCTTACCTGTGAGACCGGTTCTAGATTCCGATGCTTCACTTCAGGTATACTGTATCCCTTGGACCTTCTAATTGACGACGAAACACAGAAATTGCATCGGAATTAATTAGAAAAGGCACTATGCCGGGTTAAGTACAAGAAAACTGACTCTTCTTACTGTCTATGTTTGAACCATTCCTGTGACACTAGTTATGGATTCCGATGCATCACTTCAGGTTTACTGTATCCCTCTGACCTTCTTATTGCCGCTGAAACACAGAAATTGCATTGGAATTAAATACAAAAGGCACAATGACGACTTAATTATAGGAAAACTGACCCTTCTTACTGTCTATGCTTTGAACCATTCCTGTGCCACTACTTATAGATTACGATGCTTCACTTGAGGTTTACTGTATCCCTCTGACCTTCTTATTGACGATGAAACACAGAAATTGCATCGGAATTAAATACAAAAAGCACAATGCCGACTTAAGAACAAGAAAACCGACTCTTCTTACTGTCTATGTTTTGAACCACTCCTGTGACACTAGTTATAGATTCCGATCCTTCACTTCATGTTTACTGTATCCCTCTGACCTTCTTATTGACGATGAATCACAGAAATTGCATCGGAATTAAATAGAAAAGGCACAATGCCGACTTAAGTACAAGAAAACTGACTCTTCTTACTGTCTATGTTTTGAACCATTCCTGTGACACTAGTTATAGATTCCGATCCTTTACTTCAGGTTTACTGTACCCTCTGACCTGCTTATTGACGATGAAACACAGAAATTGCATCGTAATTAAATACAAAAATCATAATGGCGACTTAAGTACAAGAAAACTGACTCTTCTTACTGTCTATGTTTTGAACCATTCCTGTGACACTAGTTATAAATTCCGATGCTTCACTTCAAGTTTACTATATCCCTCTGACTTTCTTATTGACGATGAAACACAGAAATTGCATGGGAATTAAATACAATAGGCACAATGCCGACTTAAGTACAAGAAGACTGACCCTTCATACTGTCTATGTTTTTAACCATTCCTTTAACACTAGTTGTAGATTCCGATGCTTCACTTCAGGTTTACTGTATCCCTCTGACCTTCTTATTGACGATGAAACACAGAAATTGCATCGGAATTAAATACAAAAGGCACAAAGCCGACTCAAGTACAATAAGACTGGCTTTTCTTACTGCTTATGTTTTGAACCTTTGCTATGAGACCCGTTCTAGATTCCGATGCTTCACTTCAGGTTTACTGTATCCCTTGGCCCTTCTTACCGACGACGAAACACAGAAATTGTATCGGAATTAAATAGAAAAGGCACAATGCTTGGTTAAGTACAAGAAAACTGACTCTTCTTACTGTCTATGTTTTGAACCATTCCTGTGACACTAGTTATGGTTTCCGATGCATCACTTCAGGTTCGCTGTATCCCTCTGACCTTCTTATTGGCGATGAAACACAGAATTAACGTCTGAATTAGATACAAAAGGCACAATGCCGACTTAAGTACAAGAAAACTGACTCTTCTTACTGTCTATGATTTGAACCATTCCTGTGACACTAGTTAGAGAAACCGATTCTTCACTTCAGGTTTACTGTATCCCCCTGACCGTCTTATTGACGATGAAACACAGAAATTGCATCGGAATTAAATTCAAGAGGCACAATGCCGACTTAAGTACAAGAAAACTGACTCTTCTTACTGTCTATGATTTGAACCATTCCTGTAACACTAGTTATAGATTCCGATGCTTCACGTCAGGTTTACTGTATCCCTTGGAACTTCTTATTGCCGATGAAACACAGAAATTGCATCGGAATTAAATTGAAAAGGCACAATGCCGACTTAAGTACAAGAAAACTGACTCTTCTTACTTTCTATGTTTTGAACCATTCCTGTAACACTAGTTATAGATTCCGATGCTTCACTTCAGGTTTACTGTATCCCTTGGAACTTCTTATTGCCGATGAAACACAGAAATTGCATCGGAATTAAATAGAAAAGGCACAATGCCGACTTAAGTACAAGAAAACTGACTCTTCTTACTGTCTATATTTTGAACCTTTCCTGTGACTCAAGTTATTGATTCCGATGCTTCACTTCAGGTGTACTGTCCCCCTCTGACCTACTTATTGACGATGAAACACAGAAATTGCATTGGAATTAAATACAAAAGGCACAATGCCGACTTAAGTACAAGAAAACTGACTCTTCTTACTGGCTATGTTTTGAACCATTCCTGTGACACTAGTTATAGATTCCGATGCTTCACTTCAGGTTTACTGTATCCCTCTGACCTTCTTATTGACGATGAAACACAGAAATTTCATCGGAATTAAATACAAAAGGCACAATGCCGACTTAAGTACAAGAAAACTGACTCTTCTTACTGTCTATGTTTTGAACCACTCCTGTGACATTAGTTACAGATTCCGATGCTTCACTTCAGGTTTACTGTATCAATCTGCCTTCTTATTGACGATGAAACACAGAAATTGCATCGGAACTAAATACAAAAGGCACAATGCCGACTTATGTACAAGACAACTGACTCTTCTTACTGTCTATGATTTGAACCATTCCTGAGACACTAGTTATAGTCTCCGATGCTTCACTTCCGGTTTATTCTATCCCTCTGACCTTCTTATTGACGAAGAAACACACAAATTGCATCGGAATTAAATACAAAAGGCACAATGCCGACGTAAGTACAAGAAGACTGGCTCTTCTTACTGTCTATGTTGTGAACCATTCCTGAGACACTAGTTATAGATTCCGATGCTTCACTTCAGGTTCACTGTATCCATGTGACCTCCTTATTGAGGATGAAACACAGACATTGCATCGGAATTAAATACAAAAGGCACAATCCCGACTGAAGTACAAGAAGGCTTGCTCATCTTACTGTCTAAGATTTAAACCATTCCTGTGACACTAGTTATAGATGCCGTTGCTTCACTTCAGGTTTACCTTATCCGTCTGACCTTCTTATTGACGATGAAACACAGAAATTGCATCGGAATTAAATACAAAGGGCACAATGCCGACTTAAGTACAAGAAAACTGACTCTTCTTACTGTCTATGTTTTGAACCATTTCTGTGGCACTAGTTATAGATTCCGATGCTTCAATTCAGATTTGCTGTATCCCTCTGACCTTCTTATTGACATGTAACACAGAAATTGCATCAGAGTTAAATACAAAAGACACAATGCAGACTCAAGTACAAGAAGACTGGCTCCTCTTACTGTCTATGTTTTGAACCTTACCTGTGAAACCGGTTCTAGATTCCGATGCTTCACTTCAGGTATACTGTATCCCTTGGACCTTCTAATTGACGACGAAACACAGAAATTGCATCGGAATTAATTAGAAAAGGCACTATGCCGGGTTAAGTACAAGAAAACTGACTCTTCTTACTGTCTATGTTTGAACCATTCCTGTGACACTAGTTATGGATTCCGATGCATCACTTCAGGTTTACTGTATCCCTCTGACCTTCTTATTGCCGCTGAAACACAGAAATTGCATTGGAATTAAATACAAAAGGCACAATGACGACTTAATTATAGGAAAACTGACCCTTCTTACTGTCTATGCTTTGAACCATTCCTGTGCCACTACTTATAGATTACGATGCTTCACTTGAGGTTTACTGTATCCCTCTGACCTTCTTATTGACGATAAAACACAGAAATTGCATCGGAATTAAATACAAAAAGCACAATGCCGACTTAAGAACAAGAAAACCGACTCTTCTTACTGTCTATGTTTTGAACCACTCCTGTGACACTAGTTATAGATTCCGATCCTTCACTTCATGTTTACTGTATCCCTCTGACCTTCTTATTGACGATGAATCACAGAAATTGCATCGGAATTAAATAGAAAAGGCACAATGCCGACTTAAGTACAAGAAAACTGGCTCTTCTTACTGTCTATGTTTTGAACCATTCCTGTGACACTAGTTATAGATTCCGATCCTTTACTTCAGGTTTACTGTACCCTCTGACCTGCTTATTGACGATGAAACACAGAAATTGCATCGTAATTAAATACAAAAATCATAATGGCGACTTAAGTACAAGAAAACTGACTCTTCTTACTGTCTATGTTTTGAACCATTCCTGTGACACTAGTTATAAATTCCGATGCTTCACTTCAAGTTTACTATATCCCTCTGACTTTCTTATTGACGATGAAACACAGAAATTGCATGGGAATTAAATACAATAGGCACAATGCCGACTTAAGTACAAGAAGACTGACCCTTCATACTGTCTATGTTTTTAACCATTCCTTTAACACTAGTTGTAGATTCCGATGCTTCACTTCAGGTTTACTGTATCCCTCTGACCTTCTTATTGACGATGAAACACAGAAATTGCATCGGAATTAAATACAAAAGGCACAAAGCCGACTCAAGTACAATAAGACTGGCTTTTCTTACTGTTTATGTTTTGAACCTTTGCTATGAGACCCGTTCTAGATTCCGATGCTTCACTTCAGGTTTACTGTATCCCTTGGCCCTTCTTACTGACGACGAAACACAGAAATTGCATCGGAATTAAATAGAAAAGGCACAAGGCTTGGTTAAGTACAAGAAAACTGACTCTTCTTACTGTGTATGTTTTGAACCATTCCTGTGACACTAGTTATGGATTCCGATGCATCACTTCAGGTTTACTGTATCCCTCTGCCTTCTTATTGACGATGAAACACAGAAATTTCATCGGAATTAAATACAAAAGGCACAATGCCGACTTAAGTACAAGAAAACTGACTCTTCTTACTGTCTATGATTTGAAACGCTCCTGTGACATTAGTTTTAGATTAAGATACTTCACTTCAGGTTTACTGTATCCCTCTGCCTTCTTATTGACGATGAAACACAGAAATTGCATCAGAATTAAATACAAAAGGCACAATGCCGACTTATGTACAAGACAACTGACTCTTCTTACTGTCTATGATTTGAACCATTCCTGTGACACTAGTTATAGATTCCGATACTTCACTTCAGGTTAACTGTATCCCTCTGACCGTCTTATTGACGATGAAACACAGAAATTGCATCGGAATTAAATACAAATGGCACAATGCCGACTTAAGTACAAGAAAACTGACTCTTCTTACTGTCTATGTTTTGAACCATTCCTGTGACACTAGTTATGGATTCCGATGCATCACTTCAGGTTTACTGTATCCCACTGACCTTCTTATTGGCGATGAAACACAGAATTAGCATCTGAATTAAATACAAAAGGCACAATGCCGACTTAAGTACAAGAAAACTGACTCTTCTTACTGTCTACGATTTGAACCATTCCTGTGACACTAGTTATAGAATCCGATTCTTCACTTCAGGTTTACTGTATCCCCCTGACCGTCTTATTGACGATAAAACACAGAAATTGCCTCGGAATTAAATACAAGAGGCACAATGCCGCCTGAAGTACAAGAGGGCTGGCTCATCTTACTGTCTATGACTTGAACCATTCCTGTGACACTAGTTATAGATTCCGTTGCTTCACTTCAGGTTTACCTTATCCGTCTGTTCTTCTTATTGACGATGAAACACAGAAATTGCATCGGAATTAAATAGAAGAGGCACAATGCCGACTTAAGTACAAGAAGACTGACTCCTCTTACTGTCTATATTTTGAACCTTTCCTGTGACTCAAGTTATTGATTCCGATGTTTCAATTCAGGTTTACTGTATCCCTCTGACTTTCTTATTGACGATGAAACACAGAAATTGCATCGGAATTAAATACAAAAGGCACAATGCCGACTTATGTACAAGACAACTGTGTCTTCTTACTGTCTATGATTTGAACCATTCCTGTGACACTAGTTATAGATTCCGATACTTCACTTCAGGTTAACTGTATCCCTCTGACCGTCTTATTGACGATGAAACACAGAAATTGCATCGGAATTAAATACAAATGGCACAATGCCGACTTAAGTACAAGAAAACTGACTCTTCTTACTGTCTATGTTTTGAACCATTCCTGTGACACTAGTTATAGACTCCGATGCTTCACTTCCGGTTTACTCTATCCCTCTGACCTTCTTATTGACAAAGAAACACACAAATAGCATCGGAATTTAATACAAAAGGCACAATGCCGACTCAAGTACAAGAATACTGGCTCTCCTTACTGTCTATGTTGTGAACCATTCCTGAGACACTAGTTATAGATTCCGATGCTTCACTTCAGGTTCACTGTATCCCTGTGACCTCCTTAATGAGAATGAAACACAGACATTGCATCGGAATTAAATACAAGAGGCACAATCCCGACTGAAGTACAAGAAGGCTGGCTCATCTTACTGTCTAAGATTTGAACCATTCCTGTGACACTAGTTACGGATTCCGATGCACCACTTCAGGTTTACTGTATCCCTCTGACCTTCTTATTGACGCTGAAACACAGAAATTGCATTGGAATTAAATACAAGAGGCACAATGACGACTTAATTATAGGAAAACTGACCCTTCTTACTGTCTATGCTTTGAACCATTCCTGTGCCACTACTTATAGATTACGATGCTTCACTTGAGGTTTACTGTATCCCTCTGACCTTCTTATTGACGATGAAACACAGAAATTGTATCGGAATTAAATACAAAAAGCACAATGCCGACTTAAGAACAAGATAACTGACTCTTCTTACTGTCTATGTTTTGAACCACTCCTGTGACACTAGTTATAGATTCCGATCCTTCACTTCAGGTTTACTGTATCCCTCTGACCTTCTTATTGACGATGAATCACAGAAATTGCATCGGAATTAAATAGAAAAGGCACAAGGCTTGGTTAAGTACAAGAAAACTGACTCTTCTTACTGTCTATGTTTTGAACCATTCCTGTGACACTAGTTATGGATTCCGATGCATCACTTCAGGTTTACTGTATCCCTCTGACCTTCTTATTGGCGATGAAACACACAATTAGCATCTGAATTAAATACAAAAGGCACAATGCCGACTTAAATACAAGAAAACTGACTCTTCTTACCGTCTATGATTTGAACCATTCCTGTGACACTAGTTATAGAATCCGATTCTTCACTTCAGGTTTACTGTATCCCCCTGACCGTCTTATTGACGATGAAACACAGAAAGTGCAACGGAATTAAATACAAGAGGCACAATGCCGATTCAAGTACAAGAGGGCTGGCTCATCTTACTGTCTATGACTTGAACCATTCCTGTGACATTAGTTATAGATTCCGATGCTTCACTTCAGGTTTACTGTATCCCTCTGCCTTCTTATTGACGATGAAACACAGAAATTTCATCGGAATTAAATACAAAAGGCACAATGCCGACTTAAGTACAAGAAAACTGGCTCTTCTTACTGTCTATGATTTGAACCACTCCTGTGACATTAGTTATAGATTAAGATGCTTCACTTCAGGTTTACTGTATCCCTCTGCCTTCTTATTGACGATGAAACACAGAAATTGCATCGGAATTAAATATAAAAGGCACAATGCCGACTTATGTACAAGACAACTGACTCTTCTTACTGTCTCTGATTTGAACCATTCCTGTGACACTAGTTATAGAATCCGATTCTTCACTTCAGGTTTACTGTATCCCCCTGACCGTCTTATTGACGATGAAACACAGAAATTGCATAGGAATTAAATACATGAGGCACAATGCCGACTCAAGTACAAGAGGGCTGGCTCATCTTACTGTCTATGACTTGAACCATTCCTGTGACACTAGTTATAGATTCCGTTGCTTCACTTCAGGTTTACCTTATCCGTCTGACCTTCTTATTGACGATGAAACACAGAAATTGCATCGGAATTAAATAGAAGAGGCACAATGCCGACTTAAGTACAAGAAGACTGACTCCTCTTACTGTCTATATTTTGAACCTTTCCTGTGACTCAAGTTATTGATTCCGATGCTTCACTTCAGGTTTACTATATCCCTCTGACTTTCTTATTGACGATGAAACACAGAAATTGCATCGGAATTAAATACAAAAGGCACAATGCTGACTTCTGTACAAGACAACTGACTCTTCTTACTGTCTATGATTTGAACCATTCCTGTGACACTAGTTATAGATTCCGATACTTCACTTCAGGTTAACTGTATCCCTCTGACCGTCTTATTGACGATGAAACACTGAAATTGCATCGGAATTAAATACAAATGGCACAATGCCGACTTAAGTACAAGAAAACTGACTCTTCTTACTGTCTATGTTTTGAACCATTCCTGTGACACTAGTTATAGACTCCGATGCTTCACTTCCGGTTTACTCTATCCCTCTGACCTTCTTATTGACGAAGAAACACACAAATTGCATCGGAATTAAGTACAAAAGGCACAATGCCGACTCAAGTACAAGAAGACTGGCTCTTCTTACTGTCTATGTTGTGAACCATTCCTGAGACACTAGTTATAGATTCCGATGCTTCACTTCAGGTTCACTGTATCCCTGTGACCTCCTTATTGAGAATGAGACACAGAAATTGCATCGGAATTAAATACAAAAGGCACAATCCCGGCTCAAGTACAAGAAGGCTGGCTCATCTTACTGTCTAAGATTTGAACCATTCCTGTGACACTAGTTATAGATGCCGTTGCTTCACTTCAGGTTTACCTTATCCGTCTGACCATCTTGTTGACGATGAAACACAGAAATTGCATCGGAATTAAATAGAAAAGGTACAATGCCAACTTAAGTACAAGAAAACTGTCTCTTCTTACTGTCTATGTTTTTAACCATTCCAGGGACACTAGTTATAGATTCCGATGCTTCACTTCAGGATTACTGTATCCCTCTGACCTTCTTATTGACGATGAAACACAGAAATTGCATCGGAATTAAATACAAAATGCACAATGCAGATTTAAGTACAAGAGAAATGACTCTTCTTACTGTCTATGTTTTGAACCTTTCCTGTGAGACCGGTTCTGGATTCCGAGGCTTCACTTCAGCTATACCGTATCCCTTGGACCTTCTTATTGACGCTGAAACACAGAAATTGCTTTGGAATTAAATACAAAAGGCACAATGACGACTTAATTATAGGAAAGCTGACTCTTCTTACTGTCTATGCTTTGAACCATTCCTGTGACACTACTTATAGATTTCGATGCTTCACTTCAGGTTTACTGTACCCTTCTGACCTTCTTATTGACGATGAAACACAGAAATTGCATCGGAAATAAATACAAAAGGCTCTTTGACGACTCAAGTACAGGAAGACTGGCTCATCTTACTGTCTATGTTTTTAACCTTTCCTGTGAGACCAGTTTTAAATTCCGATGCTTGACTTTAGGTTTACTGTATACCTTGGACCATCTTATTGCCGATGAAACACAGAAATTGCATCGGAATTAAATAGAAAAGGCAAAATGCCGATTTAAGTACAAGAAAACTGACTCTTCTTACTGTCTATGATTTGAACCATTCCTGTGACAGTAGTTATAGATTCCGATGCTTCACTTCAGGTTTGCTGTATCCGTCTGACCTTCTTATTGACGATGAAACACAGAAATTGCATCGGAATTAAATACAAAAGTCACAATGCCGACTTAAGTACAAGATAACTGACTCTTCTTACTGTCTATTTTCTGAACCATTTCTGTGACACTAGTTATAGATTCCGATGCTTAACTTCAAGTTTGCTGTATCCCTCTGACCTTCTTATTGACGATGGAAACCAGAAATTGCATCGGAATTAAAAAGAAAAGGCACAATGCCGACTTAAGTACAAGAAAACTGACTCTTCTTACTGTCTATGTTTTAACCATTCCTATGACACTAGTTATAGATTCCGATGCTTCACTTCAGGTTTACTGTATCCCTCTGACCTTCGTTTTGACGATGAAACACAGAAATTGATTCGGATTTCTACACAAAAGGCGCAATGCCGATTTAAGTGCAAGAAAACTGACTCTTCCTACTGTCTATGTTTTGAACCATTCCTGTGACACTAGTTATAGATTCTGATGCTTCATTTCAGGTTTACTGTATCCCTCTGACCTTCGTAGTGACCATGAAACACAGAAATTGATTCGGATTTATACACAAAAGGCACAATGCCGATTTAAGTACAAGAAAACTGATTCTTCTTACGGTCTATGTTTTTGAACCATTCCTGTGACACTAGTTATAGATTCTGATGCTTCACTTCAGGTTTACTGTATCCCTCTGACCTTCTTATTGACGATGAAACACAGAAATTGCGTCGGAATTAAATACAAAAGGCACAATGCCGACTAAAGTACAAGTAAACTGACTCTTCTTACTGTCTATCTTTTGAACCATTCCTGTGACACTAGTTATAGATTCCGATGCTTCACTTCAGTTGTACTGTGTCCCTCTGACCTTCTTATCGACGATGAAACACATGTATTGCATCGGAATTAAATACAAAAGGCACAATGCCGACTTTAGTACAAGAAGACTGACTCTTCTTACTGTCTATGTTTTGAACAATTCTTGTGACTCTAGTTATAGATTCCGCTGCTTCACTTCAGGTTTACTGTATCCCTCTGACCTTCTTATTGACGATGAAACACAGAAATATCATCGGAATTAAATACAAAGGGCACAATGCCGACTTATGTACAAGAAAACCGACTCTTCTTACTGTCTATGATTTGAAACATTCCTGTGACACTACTTATGGATTCCGATGCTTCACTTCAGGTTTACTGTATCCCTCTGCCTTCTTATTAAGAATGAAACACAGAAATTGCATCGGAATTAAATACAAAAGGCACAATGCCGACTTAAGTACAAGAAAGCTGACTCTTCTTACTGTCAATGATTTGAACCATTCCTGTGACACTAGTTATAGATTCCAATACTTCACTTCAGGTTTACTGTATCCCTCTGGCCGTCTTATTGACGATGAAACACAGAAATTGCATCGGAATTAAATGCATAATGCACAATGCCGACTTAAGTACAAGAAAACTGACTCTTCTTACTGTCTATGTTTTGAACCATTCCTGTGACACTAGTTATAGATTCCGATGCTTTATTTCAGGTTTACTGTCTCACTCTGACATTCTTATTGACGATGAAACACAGAAATCGCATCAGAATTCAATACAAAAGGCACAATGCCGACTCAAGTACTAGTAGACTGGCTCTTCTTACTGTCTACGTTTTGAACCTTTCCTCTGAGACCGGTTAAGGATTCCGATGCTTCACTTCAGGTTTACTGTATCCCTTGGACCTTCATATTGGCGATGAAACACAGAGATTGCATCGGAATTAAATGAAAAATGCACAATGCCGACCTAAATACAAGAAAACTGACTCTTCTTGCTGTCTATGATTTGAACCATTCCTGTGACACTAGTTATAGATTCTGATGCTTCACTTCAGGTTTACTGTATCCCTCTGACCTTCTTATTGACAATGTAGCACAGAAATTACATTGGAATTAAACACAAAAGGCACAATGCCGACTTAAGTACAAGAAATATGACTTTTCTTACTGTCTATGTTTTTAACCATTCCTGTGACACTAGTTATAGATTCCGATGCTTCACTTCCGGTTTACTGTATGCCTCTGACCTTCTTATTGACGATGAAACACAGAAATTGCATCGGAATTAAATACAAAAGACTCAATGCCGACTCAAGTACAAGAAGACTGGCTCTTCTTACTGTCTATGTTTTGAACCATTCCTGTGACACTAGTTATAGGTTCCAAAGCTTCACTTCAGGTTCACTGTATCCCTGTGACCTCCTTATTGAGGATGAAACACAGAAATTGCATCGGAATTAAATACAAAAGTTACAATGCCGACTCAAGTACAAATAGGCTGGCTCTTCTTACTGTCTTGTTTTGAACCATTCCTGTGACACTAGTTACAGATTCCGTTGCTTCACTTCAGGTGTACCTTGTCAACTGACCTTCTTATTGACGATGAAACACAGAAATTGCATCGGAATTAAATAGAAAAGGCACAATGCCGACTTAAAAACAGGAAAACTGACTCTTCTCACTGTCTATGTTTTGAACCATTTCTGTGACACTAGTTATAGATTCCGTTGCTTCACTTCAGGTTTGCTGTATCCCTCTGACTTTCTTATTGACGATGTAACACAGAAATTGCATCGGAATTAAATACAAAAATCAAAAAGCCGACTGAAGTACAAGAAAACTATTCTTACTGTCTATGTTTTGAACCATTCCTGTGACACTAGTTCTAGATTCCGATGCTTCACTTCAGGTTCACTGTATCCCTTAGACCTCCTTATTGAGGAAGAAACACAGAAATTGCATCGGAATTCAATACAAAGGTCACAATGCCGACTTAAGTACAAGAAAACTGACTCTTCTTACTGTCTATGTTTTGAACCATTCCTGTGACACTAGTTGCAGATTCCGATGCTTCACTTCAGGTTTACTGTATCCCTCTGCCTTCTTATTAAGGATGAAACACAGAAATTGCATCGGAATTAAATAAAAAAGCCACAATGCCGACTTAAGTACAAGAAAACTGACTCTTATTACTGTCTATGTTTTGAACCATTGCTGTGACACTAGTTATAGATTCCGATGCTTCACTTCAGGTTCACTGTATCCCTGTGACATTCTTATTGACGATGAAACACAGAAATCGCATCGGAAGTCAATACAAAAGGCACAATGCCGACTCAAGTACAAGTAGACTGGCTCTTCTTACTGTCTACGGTTTGAACCTTTCCTCTGAGACCGGTTAAGGATTCCGATGCTTCACTTCAGGTTTACTGTATCCCTTGGACCTTCATATTGGCGATGAAACACAGAAATTGCATCGGAATTAAATACAAAAGGCACAATGCCGATCTATGTACAAGACAACTGACTCTTCTTACTGTCTATGTTTTGAACCATTCTTGTGACACTAGTTATAGATTCCGATGCTTCTCTTCAGGTTTACTGTATCCCTCTGACCTTCTTATTGACGATGTAGCACAGAAATTCCATCGGAATTAAATACAAAAGGCACAATGCCGACTTAAGTACAAGAAAACTGACTCTTCTAACTGTCTATGTTTTGAACCATTCCTGTGACACTAGTTATAGATTCTGATGCTTCACTTCAGGTTCACTGTATCTGTGTGACCTCCTTAGTGAGGATGAAACACAGAAATTGCATCGGAATTAAATACAAAAGGCACAATGCCGACTCAAGTACAAGAAGGCTGGCTCATCTTACCGTCTATGATTTGAACCATTCCTGTGACACTAGTTATAGATTCCTTTGCTTCACTTCAGATTTACCTTATCCGTCTGACCTTCTTGTTGACGATGAAACACAGAAATTGCATCGGAATTAAGTAGAAAAGGCACAATGCCGACTTAAGTACAAGAAAACTGACTCTTCTTACTGTCTATGTTTTAAACCATTCCTGTGACAGTAGTTATAGATTCCGATGCTTCACTTCAGGTTTACTGTATCCGTCTAATCTTCTTATTGACGATGAAACACAGAAATTGTTTCGGAATTAAATACAAAATGTACAATGCCGACTTAAGTACAAGAAAACTGACTCTTCTTACTGTCTATGTTCTGAACCATTTCTGTGACACTAGTTATAGATTCCGATGCTTCACTTCAGGTTTACTGTATCCCTCTGCCTTCTTATTGAAGATAAAACACAGAAATTGCATCCGAATTAAATACAAAAGGCACAATGCCGACTTAAGTACAAGAACACTGACTCTTCTTACTGTCTATGATTTGAACCATTCCTGTGACACTAGTTATAGATTCCGATACTTCACTTCAGGTGTACTGTATCCCTCTGACCGTCTTATTGACGATGAAACACAGAAATTGCATGGGAATTAAATACAAAAGTCACAATGCCGACTTAAGTACAAGATAACTGACTCTTCTTACTGTCTATGTTCTGAACCATTTCTGTGACACTAGTTATAGATTTCGATGCTTCACTTCAAGTTTGCTGTATCCCTCTGACCTTCTTATTGACGATGGAAACCAGAAATTGCATCGGAATTAAAAAGAAAAGGCACAATGCCGACATAAGTACAAGAAAACTGACTCTTCTTACTGTCTATGTTTTAACCATTCCTATAACACTAGTTATAGATTCCGATGCTTCACTTCAGGTTTACTGTATCCCTCTGACCTTCGTATTGACGATGAAACACAGAAATTGATTCGGATTTATACACAAATGGCACAATGCCGATTTAAGTACAAGAAAACTGACTCTTCTTACTGTCTATTTTTGAACCATTCCTGTTACACTAGTTATAGATTCTGATGCTTCACTTCAGGTTTACTGTATCCCTCTGACCTTCGTAGTGACCATGAAACACAGAAATTGATTCGGATTAATACACAAAAGGCACAATGCCGATTTAAGTACAAGAAAACTGATTCTTCTTACTGTCTATGTTTTGAACCATTCCTGTGACACTAGTTATAGATTCTGATGCTTCACTTATGGTTTACTGTATCCCTCTGACCTTCTTATTGACGATGAAACACAGAAAATGCATCGGAATTAAATACAAAAGGCACAATGCCGATTAAAGTACAAGTAAACTGACTCTTCTTACTGTCTATCTTTTGAACTTTTCCTGTGACACTAGTTATAGATTCCGATGCTTCATTTCAGTTTTACTGTGTCCCTCTGACCTTCTTATCGACGATGAAACACAGAAATTGCATCGGAATTAAATACAAAAGGCACAATGCCGACTTAAGTACAAGAAGACTGACTCTTCTTACTGTCTATGCTTTGAACCATTGTTGTGACTCTAGTTATAGATTCCGCTGCTTCACTTCAAGGTGTACTGTATCCCTCTGACCTTCTTATTGACGATGAAACACAGAAGTAGCATCGGAATTAAATACAAAAGGCACAATGCCAACTTATCTACAAGTAAACTGAATCTTCTTACTTTCCATGTATTGAACCATTCCTGCGACTCTAGTTATGGATTCCGATGCTTCACTTCCAGTTTACTGTATACCTCTGACCTTTTTATTGACGGTGTAACACAGGAATTGCATCGGAATTAATTACAAAAGGCACAATGCCGAATTAAGTACAAGTAGACTGACTCTTCTTACTGTCTATGCTATGAACCATTCCTGTGACTTTAGTTATAGATTCCCATGCTTCACTTCAGGTTAACTGTATCCCTCTAACCTTCATATTGACGATGAAACACAGAAATTTCATCGGAATTAAGTACAAAAGGCACAATGCCGACTTAAGTACAAGAAAACTGACTCTTCTTACTGTCTATGTTTCGAACTATTCCTGTGACACTAGTTATAGATTCCGATGCTTCACATAAGGTTTACTGTATCCCTCTGACCTTCTTATTGACGATGAAACACAGAAATATCATCGGATTCAAATACAAAGGGCACAATGCCGACTTATGTACAACAAAACCGACTCTTCTTACTGTGTATGATTTGAAACATTCCTGTGACACTACTTATGGATTCCGATGCTTCACTTCAGGTTTACTGTATCCCTCTGCCTTCTTTTTAAGAATGAAACAGAGAAATTGCATCGGAATTAAATACAAAAGGCACAATGCCGACTTAAGTACAAGAAAACTGACTCTTCTTACTGTCTATGATTTGAACCATTCCTGTGACACTAGTTATAGATTCCGATGCTTTACCTCAGGTTTACTGTCTCACTCTGACCTTCTTATTGACGATGAAACACAGAAATCGCATCAGAATTCAATACAAAAGGCACAATGCCGACTCGAGTACTAGTAGACTGGCTCTTCTTACTGTCTACGTTTTGAACCTTTCCTCTGAGACCGGTTAAAGATTCCGATGCTGCACTTCAGGTTTACTGTATCCCTTGGACCTTCATATTGGCGATGAAACACAGAAATTGCATCGGAATTAAATGCAAAAGGCACAATGCCGACCTAAATACAAGAAAACTGACTCTTCTTGCTGTCTATGATTTGAACCATTCCTGTGACACTAGTTATAGATTCCGATGCTTCACTTCAGGTATACTGTATCCCTATGACCTTCTTATTGACAATGTAGCACAGAAATTACATCGGAATTAAACACAAAAGGCACAATGTCGACTTAAGTACAAGAAATATGACTCTTCTTACTGTCTATGTTTTTAACCATTCCTGTGACACTAGTTATAGATTCCGATGCTTCACTTCCGGTTTACTGTATCCCTCTGACCTTTTTATTGACGATGAAACACAGAAATTGCATCGGAATTAAATACAAAAGACACAATGCCGACTCAAGTACAAGAAGACTGGCTCTTCTTACTGTCTATGCTTTGAACCATTCCTGTGACACTAGTTATAGATTCCGATGCTTCACTTCAGGTTCACTGTATCCCTGTGACCTCCTTATTGAGGATGAAACACAGAAATCGCATCGGAAGTCAATACAAAAGGCCCAATGCCGACTGAAGTAAAAGTAGACAGGCTCTTCTTACTGTCTACGGTTTTAACCTTTCCTCTGAGACCGGTTAAGGATTCCGATGCTTCACTTCAGGTTTACTGTATCCCTTGGAGCTTCATATTGGCGATGAAACACAGAAATTGCGTGGGAATTAAATAGAAAAGGCACAATGCCGACCTATGTACAAGTAAACTGACTCTTCTTACTGTCTATGTTTTGAACCATTCCTGTGACACTAGTTATAGATTCCAATGCTTCACTTCAGGTTTACTGTATCCCTCTGACCTTCTTATTGACGATGTAGCACAGAAATAGCATCGGAATTAAATACAAAAGGCACAATGCCGACTTAAGTACAAGAAAACTGACTCTTCTAACTGTCTATGTTTTGAACCACTGCTGTGACACTAGTTATAGATTCCGATGCTTCACTTCAGGTTTACTGTATCCCTCTGACCTTCTTATTGACGATGTAGCACAGAAATTGCATCGGAATTAAATGCAAAAGGCACAATGCCGACTTAAGTACAAGAAAACTGACTCTTCTAACTGTCTATGATTTGAACCATTCCTGTGACACTAGTTGTAGATTCCGATGCTTCACATCAGGTTTACTGTCTCCCTCTGGCCTTGTTATTGACGATAAAACACAGATATTGCATCGGAATTAAATAGAAAAGGCACAATGCCGACTTAAGTACAAGAAAACTGACTCTTCTTACTGTCTATGTTTTGAACCATTCCTGTGACAGTAGTTATAGATTCCGATCCTTCACTTCAGGTTTACTGTATCCGTCTGACCTTCTTATTGACGATGAAACACAGAAATTGCATAGGAATTAAATACAAAAGGCACAATGCCGACTTAAGTACAAGAAAACTGACTCTTCTTACTGTCTATGTTTTGAACCATTCCTGTGACACTAGTTATAGATTCCGATGCTTCACTACAGGTTTGCTGTATCCCTTTGAACATCTTATTGACGATGTAACACAGAAATTTCATCGGAATTAAATACAAAAATCACAATGCCGACTTAAGTACAAGAAAACTATTCTTATTGTCTATGTTTTGAACCATTCCTGTGACACTAGTTATAGATCCCGATGCTTCACTTCAGGTTCACTGTATCTGTGTGACCTCCTTAGTGAGGATGAAACACAGAAATTGCATGGGAATTAAATACAAAAGGCATAATGCCGACTCAAGTACAAGAAGGGTGGCTCATCTTACCGTCTATGATTTGAACCATTCCTGTGACACTTGTTATAGATTCCGATGCTTCACTTCAGGTTTACTGTATACGTCTGACCTTCTTATTGACGATGAAACACAGAAATTGCTTCGGAATTAAATACAAACGGTACAATGCCGACTTAAGTACAAGAAAACTGACTCTTCTTGCTGTCTATGATTTGAACCATTCCTGTGACACTAATGATAGATTCCGATACTTCACTTCAGGTTTACTGTATCCCTCTGACCGTCTTATTGACGATGAAACACAGAAATTGCATCGGAATTAAATACAAAAGGCACAATGCCGACTTAAGTACAAGAAGACTGACTCTTCTTACTGTCTATGCTTTGAACCATTGTTGTGACTCTAGTTATAGATTCCGCTGCTTCACTTCAAGGTGTACTGTATCCCTCTGACCTTCTTATTGACGATGAAACACAGAAGTAGCATCGGAATTAAATACAAAAGGCACAATGCCAACTTAACTACAAGTAAACTGAATCTTCTTACTTTCCATGTATTGAACCATTCCTGCGACTCTAGTTATGGATTCCGATGCTTCACTTCCAGTTTACTGTATACCTCTGACCTTCTTATTGACGGTGAAACACAGGAATTGCATCGGAATTAATTACAAAAGGCACAATGCCGAATTAAGTACAAGTAGACTGACTCTTCTTACTGTCTATGCTATGAACCATTCCTGTGACTTTAGTTATAGATTCCCATGCTTCACTTCAGGTTAACTCTATCCCTCTGACCTTCATATTGACGATGAAACACAGAAATTTCATCGGAATTAAGTACAAAAGGCACAATGCCGACTTACGTACAAGAAAACTGACTCTTTTTACTGTCTATGTTTCGAACTATTCCTGTGACACTAGTTATAGATTCCGATGCTTCACATAAGGTTTACTGTATCCCTCTGACCTTCTTATTGACGATGAAACACAGAAATATCATCGAAATCAAATACAAAGGGCACAATGCCGACTTATGTACAAGAAAACAGACTCTTCTTACTGTGTATGATTTGAAACATTCCTGTGAAACTACTTATGGATTCCGATGCTTCACTTCAGGTTTACTGTATCCCTCTGCCTTCTTTTTAAGAATGAAACAGAGAAATTGCATCGGAATTAAATACAAAAGGCACAATGCCGACTTAAGTACAAGAAAACTGACTCTTCTTACTGTCTATGATTTGAACCATTCCTGTGACACTAGTTATAGATTCCGATGCTTTACCTCAGGTTTACTGTCTCACTCTGACCTTCTTATTGACGATGAAACACAGAAATCGCATCAGAATTCAATACAAAAGGCACAATGCCGACTCGAGTACTAGTAGACTGGCTCTTCTTACTGTCTACGTTTTGAACCTTTCCTCTGAGACCGGTTAAAGATTCCGATGCTGCACTTCAGGTTTACTGTATCCCTCTGACCTTCTTATTGACGATGTAGCACAGAAATTGCATCGGAATTAAATACAAAAGGCACAATGCCGACTTAAGTACAAGAAAACTGACTCTTCTAACTGTCTATGTTTTGAACCACTGCTGTGACACTAGTTATAGATTCCGATGCTTCACTTCAGGTTTACTGTATCCCTCTGACCTTCTTATTGACGATGTAGCACAGAAATTGCATCGGAATTAAATACAAAAGGCACAATGCCGACTTAAGTACAAGAAAACTGACTCTTCTAACTGTCTATGATTTGAAACATTCCTGTGACACTAGTTGTAGATTCCGATGCTTCACATCAGGTTTACTGTCTCCCTCTGGCCTTGTTATTGACGATAAAACACAGATATTGCATCGGAATTAAATAGAAAAGGCACAATGCCGACTTAAGTACAAGAAAACTGACTCTTCTTACTGTCTATGTTTTGAACCATTCCTGTGACAGTAGTTATAGATTCCGATCCTTCACTTCAGGTTTACTGTATCCGTCTGACCTTCTTATTGACGATGAAACACAGAAATTGCATAGGAATTAAATACAAAAGGCACAATGCCGACTTAAGTACAAGAAAACTGACTCTTCTTACTGTCTATGCTTTGAACCATTCCTGTGACACTAGTTATAGATTCCGATGCTTCACTACAGGTTTGCTGTATCCCTTTGAACATCTTATTGACGATGTAACACAGAAATTTCATCGGAATTAAATACAAAAATCACAATGCCGACTTAAGTACAAGAAAACTATTCTTATTGTCTATGTTTTGAACCATTCCTGTGACACTAGTTATAGATTCCGATGCTTCACTTCAGGTTCACTGTATCTGTGTGACCTCCTTAGTGAGAATGAAACACAGAAATTGCATCGGAATTAAATACAAAAGGCACAATGCCGACTCAAGTACAAGAAGGGTGGCTCATCTTACCGTCTATGATTTGAACCATTCCTGTGACACTAGTTATAGATTCCGATGCTTCACTTCAGGTTTACTGTATCCGTCTGACCTTCTTATTGACGATGTAGCACAGAAATTGCATCGGAATTAAATACAAAAGGCACAATGCCGACTTAAGTACAAGAAAACTGACTCTTCTAACTGTCTATGTTTTGAACCACTGCTGTGACACTAGTTATAGATTCCGATGCTTCACTTCAGGTTTACTGTATCCCTCTGACCTTCTTATTGACGATGTAGCACAGAAATTGCATCGGAATTAAATACAAAAGGCACAATGCCGACTTAAGTACAAGAAAACTGACTCTTCTAACTGTCTATGATTTGAACCATTCCTGTGACACTAGTTGTAGATTCCGATGCTTCACATCAGGTTTACTGTCTCCCTCTGGCCTTGTTATTGACGATAAAACACAGATATTGCATCGGAATTAAATAGAAAAGGCACAATGCCGACTTAAGTACAAGAAAACTGACTCTTCTTAATGTCTATGTTTTGAACCATTCCTGTGACAGTAGTTATAGATTCCGATCCTTCACTTCAGGTTTACTGTATCCGTCTGACCTTCTTATTGACGATGAAACACAGAAATTGCATAGGAATTAAATACAAAAGGCACAATGCCGACTTAAGTACAAGAAAACTGACTCTTCTTACTGTCTATGTTTTGAACCATTCCTGTGACACTAGTTATAGATTCCGATGCTTCACTACAGGTTTGCTGTATCCCTTTGAACATCTTATTGACGATGTAACACAGAAATTTCATCGGAATTAAATACAAAAATCACAATGCCGACTTAAGTACAAGAAAACTATTCTTATTGTCTATGTTTTGAACCATTCCTGTGATACTAGTTATAGATTCCGATGCTTCACTTCAGGTTCACTGTATCTGTGTGACCTCCTTAGTGAGGATGAAACACAGAAATTGCATCGGAATTAAATACAAAAGGCACAATGCCGACTCAAGTACAAGAAGGGTGGCTCATCTTACCGTCTATGATTTGAACCATTCCTGTGACACTAGTTATAGATTCCGATGCTTCACTTCAGGTTTACTGTATACGTCTGACCTTCTTATTGACGATGAAACACAGAAATTGCTTCGGAATTAAATACAAACGGTACAATGCCGACTTAAGTACAAGAAAACTGACTCTTCTTGCTGTCTATGATTTGAACCATTCCTGTGACACTAATGATAGATTCCGATACTTCACTTCAGGTTTACTGTATCCCTCTGACCGTCTTATTGACGATGAAACACAGAAATTGCATCGGAATTAAATACAAAAGGCACAATGCCGACTTAAATATAAGAAAACTGACTCTTCTTACTGTCTATGTTTTGAACCATTCCTGAGACACTAGTTATAGTTTCCGATGCTTCCCTTCAGGTTTACTGACTCCCACAGACCTGCTTATTGACGATGAAACACAGAAATTGCATCGGGATTCAATACAAAAGGCACAATGCCGACTCAAGTACAAGTAGACAGGCTCTTCGTACTGTCTACGTTTTGAACCTTTCCTCTGAGACCGGTTAAAAATTCCGCTGCTTCACTTCAGGTTTACTGTATCCCTTGGACCTTCTTATTGGCGATGAAACACAGAAATTGCATCGGAATTAAATACAAAAGGCCCAATGCCGACCTAAGTCTAGAAAACTGACTCTTCTTACTGACTATGTTTGAACCATTCCTGTGACACTAGTTATAGATTCCGATGCTTCACTTCAGGTTTACTGTTTCCCTCTGACCTTCGTAGTGACCATGAAACACAGAAATTGATTCGGATTTATACACAAAAGGCACAATGCCGATTTAAGTACAAGAAAACTGATTCTTCTTACTGTCTATGTTTTGAACCATTCCTGTGACACTAGTTATAGATTCTGATGCTTCACTTCAGGTTTACTGTATCCCTCTGACCTTCTTATTGACGATGAAACTCAGAAAATGCATCGGAATTAAATACAAAAGGCACAATGCCGATTAAAGTACAAGTAAACTGACTCTTCTTACTGTCTATCTTTTGAACTATTCCTGTGACACTAGTTATAGCTTCCGATGCTTCATTTCAGTTTTACTGTGTCCCTCTGACCTTCTTATCGACGATGAAACACAGAAATTGCATCGGAATTAAATACAAAAGGCACAATGCCGACTTAAGTACAAGAAGACTGACTCTTCTTACTGTCTATGCTTTGAACCATTGTTGTGACTCTAGTTATAGATTCCGCTGCTTCACTTCAAGGTGTACTGTATCCCTCTGACCTTCTTATTGACGATGAAACACAGAAGTAGCATCGGAATTAAATACAAAAGGCACAATGCCAACTTAACTACAAGTAAACTGAATCTTCTTACTTTCCATGTATTGAACCATTCCTGCGACTCTAGTTATGGATTCCGATGCTTCACTTCCAGTTTACTGTATACCTCTGACCTTCTTATTGACGGTGAAACACAGGAATTGCATCGGAATTAATTACAAAAGGCACAATGCCGATTTAAGTACAAGTAGACTGACTCTTCTTACTGTCTATGCTATGAACCATTCCTGTGACTTTAGTTATAGATTCCCATGCTTCACTTCAGGTTAACTGTATCCCACTGACCTTCATATTGACGATGAAACACAGAAATTTCATCGGAATTAAGTACAAAAGGCACAATGCCGACTTAAGTACAAGAAAACTGACTCTTCTTACTGTCTATGTTTCGAACTATTCCTGTGACACTAGTTATAGATTCCGGTGCTTCACATAAGGTTTACTGTATCCCTCTGACCTTCTTATTGACGATGAAACACAGAAATATCATCGAAATCAAATACAAAGGGCACAATGCCGACTTATGTACAAGAAAACCGACTCTTCTTACTGTGTATGATTTGAAACATTCCTGTGACACTACTTATGGATTCCGATGCTTCACTTCAGGTTTACTGTATCCCTCTGCCTTCTTTTTAAGAATGAAACAGAGAAATTGCATCGGAATTAAATACAAAAGGCACAATGCCGACTTAAGTACAAGAAAACTGACTCTTCTTACTGTCTATGATTTGTACCATTCCTGTGACACTAGTTATAGATTCCGATGCTTCACCTCAGGTTTACTGTCTCACTCTGACCTTCTTATTGACGATGAAACACAGAAATCGCATCAGAATTCAATACAAAAGGCACAATGCCGACTCGAGTACTAGTAGACTGGCTCTTCTTACTGTCTACGTTTTCAACCTTTCCTCTGAGACCGGCTAAAGATTCCGATGCTGCACTTCAGGTTTACTGTATCCCTCTGACCTTCTTATTGACGATGTAGCACAGAAATTGCATCGGAATTAAATACAAAAGGCACAATGCCGACTTAAGTACAAGAAAACTGACTCTTCTAACTGTCTATGCTTTGAACCACTGCTGTGACACTAGTTATAGATACCGATGCTTCACTTCAGGTTTACTGTATCCCTCTGACCTTCTTATTGACGATGTAGCACAGAAATTGCATCGGAATTAAATACAAAAGGCACAATGCCGACTTAAGTACAAGAAAACTGACTCTTCTAACTGTCTATGATTTGAAACATTCCTGTGACACTAGTTGTAGATTCCGATGCTTCACATCAGGTTTACTGTCTCCCTCTGGCCTTGTTATTGACGATAAAACACAGATATTGCATCGGAATTAAATAGAAAAGGCACAATGCCGACTTAAGTACAAGAAAACTGACTCTTCTTACTGTCTATGTTTTGAACCATTCCTGTGACAGTAGTTATAGATTCCGATCCTTCACTTCAGGTTTACTGTATCCGTCTGACCTTCTTATTGACGATGAAACACAGAAATTGCATAGGAATTAAATACAAAAGGCACAATGCCGACTTAAGTACAAGAAAACTGACTCTTCTTACTGTCTATGTTTTGAACCATTCCTGTGACACTAGTTATAGATTCCGATGCTTCACTACAGGTTTGCTGTATCCCTTTGAACATCTTATTGACGATGTAACACAGAAATTTCATCGGAATTAAATACAAAAATCACAATGCCGACTTAAGTACAAGAAAACTATTCTTATTGTCTATGTTTTGAACCATTCCTGTGACACTAGTTATAGATTCCGATGCTTCACTTCAGGTTCACTGTATCTGTGTGACCTCCTTAGTGAGGATGAAACACAGAAATTGCATCGGAATTAAATACAAAAGGCACAATGCCCACTCAAGTACAAGAAGGGTGGCTCATCTTACCGTCTATGATTTGAACCATTCCTGTGACACTAGTTATAGATTCCGATGCTTCACTTCAGGTTTACTGTATCAGTCTGACCTTCTTATTGACGATGTAGCACAGAAATTGCATCGGAATTAAATACAAAAGGCACAATGCCGACTTAAGTACAAGAAAACTGACTCTTCTAACTGTCTATGTTTTGAACCACTGCTGTGACACTAGTTATAGATTCCGATGCTTCACTTCAGGATTACTGTATCCCTCTGACCTTCTTATTGACGATGTAGCACAGAAATTGCATCGGAATTAAATACAAAAGGCACAATGCCGACTTAAGTACAAGAAAACTGACTCTTCTAACTGTCTATGATTTGAACCATTCCTGTGACACTAGTTGTAGATTCCGATGCTTCACATCAGGTTTACTGTCTCCCTCTGGCCTTGTTATTGACGATAAAACACAGATATTGCATCGGAATTAAATAGAAAAGGCACAATGCCGACTTAAGTACAAGAAAACTGACTCTTCTTACTGTCTATGTTTTGAACCATTCCTGTGACAGTAGTTATAGATTCCGATCCTTCACTTCAGGTTTACTGTATCCGTCTGACCTTCTTATTGACGATGAAACACAGAAATTGCATAGGAATTAAATACAAAAGGCACAATGCCGACTTAAGTACAAGAAAACTGACTCTTCTTACTGTCTATGTTTTGAACCATTCCTGTGACACTAGTTATAGATTCCGATGCTTCACTACAGGTTTGCTGTATCCCTTTGAACATCTTATTGACGATGTAACACAGAAATTTCATCGGAATTAAATACAAAAATCACAATGCCGACTTAAGTACAAGAAAACTATTCTTATTGTCTATGTTTTGAACCATTCCTGTGATACTAGTTATAGATTCCGATGCTTCACTTCAGGTTCACTGTATCTGTGTGACCTCCTTAGTGAGGATGAAACACAGAAATTGCATCGGAATTAAATACAAAAGGCACAATGCCGACTCAAGTACAAGAAGGGTGGCTCATCTTACCGTCTATGATTTGAACCATTCCTGTGACACTAGTTATAGATTCCGATGCTTCACTTCAGGTTTACTGTATACGTCTGACCTTCTTATTGACGATGAAACACAGAAATTGCTTCGGAATTAAATACAAACGGTACAATGCCGACTTAAGTACAAGAAAACTGACTCTTCTTGCTGTCTATGATTTGAACCATTCCTGTGACACTAATGATAGATTCCGATACTTCACTTCAGGTTTACTGTATCCCTCTGACCGTCTTATTGACGATGAAACACAGAAATTGCATCGGAATTAAATACAAAAGGCACAATGCCGACTTAAATATAAGAAAACTGACTCTTCTTACTGTCTATGTTTTGAACCATTCCTGAGACACTAGTTATAGTTTCCGATGCTTCCCTTCAGGTTTACTGACTCCCACAGACCTGCTTATTGACGATGAAACACAGAAATTGCATCGGGATTCAATACAAAAGGCACAATGCCGACTCAAGTACAAGTAGACAGGCTCTTCGTACTGTCTACGTTTTGAACCTTTCCTCTGAGACCGGTTAAAAATTCCGCTGCTTCACTTCAGGTTTACTGTATCCCTTGGACCTTCTTATTGGCGATGAAACACAGAAATTGCATCGGAATTAAATACAAAAGGCCCAATGCCGACCTAAGTCTAGAAAACTGACTCTTCTTACTGTCTATGTTTGAACCATTCCTGTGACACTAGTTATAGATTCCGATGCTTCACTTCAGGTTTACTGTTTCCCTCTGACCTTCGTAGTGACCATGAAACACAGAAATTGATTCGGATTTATACACAAAAGGCACAATGCCGATTTAAGTACAAGAAAACTGATTCTTCTTACTGTCTATGTTTTGAACCATTCCTGTGACACTAGTTATAGATTCTGATGCTTCACTTCAGGTTTACTGTATCCCTCTGACCTTCTTATTGACGATGAAACTCAGAAAATGCATCGGAATTAAATACAAAAGGCACAATGCCGATTAAAGTACAAGTAAACTGACTCTTCTTACTGTCTATCTTTTGAACTATTCCTGTGACACTAGTTATAGCTTCCGATGCTTCATTTCAGTTTTACTGTGTCCCTCTGACCTTCTTATCGACGATGAAACACAGAAATTGCATCGGAATTAAATACAAAAGGCACAATGCCGACTTAAGTACAAGAAGACTGACTCTTCTTACTGTCTATGCTTTGAACCATTGTTGTGACTCTAGTTATAGATTCCGCTGCTTCACTTCAAGGTGTACTGTATCCCTCTGACCTTCTTATTGACGATGAAACACAGAAGTAGCATCGGAATTAAATACAAAAGGCACAATGCCAACTTAACTACAAGTAAACTGAATCTTCTTACTTTCCATGTATTGAACCATTCCTGCGACTCTAGTTATGGATTCCGATGCTTCACTTCCAGTTTACTGTATACCTCTGACCTTCTTATTGACGGTGAAACACAGGAATTGCATCGGAATTAATTACAAAAGGCACAATGCCGATTTAAGTACAAGTAGACTGACTCTTCTTACTGTCTATGCTATGAACCATTCCTGTGACTTTAGTTATAGATTCCCATGCTTCACTTCAGGTTAACTGTATCCCACTGACCTTCATATTGACGATGAAACACAGAAATTTCATCGGAATTAAGTACAAAAGGCACAATGCCGACTTAAGTACAAGAAAACTGACTCTTCTTACTGTCTATGTTTCGAACTATTCCTGTGACACTAGTTATAGATTCCGATGCTTCACATAAGGTTTACTGTATCCCTCTGACCTTCTTATTGACGATGAAACACAGAAATATCATCGAAATCAAATACAAAGGGCACAATGCCGACTTATGTACAAGAAAACCGACTCTTCTTACTGTGTATGATTTGAAACATTCCTGTGACACTACTTATGGATTCCGATGCTTCACTTCAGGTTTACTGTATCCCTCTGCCTTCTTTTTAAGAATGAAACAGAGAAATTGCATCGGAATTAAATACAAAAGGCACAATGCCGACTTAAGTACAAGAAAACTGACTCTTCTTACTGTCTATGATTTGTACCATTCCTGTGACACTAGTTATAGATTCCGATGCTTCACCTCAGGTTTACTGTCTCACTCTGACCTTCTTATTGACGATGAAACACAGAAATCGCATCAGAATTCAATACAAAAGGCACAATGCCGACTCGAGTACTAGTAGACTGGCTCTTCTTACTGTCTACGTTTTGAACCTTTCCTCTGAGACCGGCTAAAGATTCCGATGCTGCACTTCAGGTTTACTGTATCCCTCTGACCTTCTTATTGACGATGTAGCACAGAAATTGCATCGGAATTAAATACAAAAGGCACAATGCCGACTTAAGTACAAGAAAACTGACTCTTCTAACTGTCTATGCTTTGAACCACTGCTGTGACACTAGTTATAGATACCGATGCTTCACTTCAGGTTTACTGTATCCCTCTGACCTTCTTATTGACGATGTAGCACAGAAATTGCATCGGAATTAAATACAAAAGGCACAATGCCGACTTAAGTACAAGAAAACTGACTCTTCTAACTGTCTATGATTTGAAACATTCCTGTGACACTAGTTGTAGATTCCGATGCTTCACATCAGGTTTACTGTCTCCCTCTGGCCTTGTTATTGACGATAAAACACAGATATTGCATCGGAATTAAATAGAAAAGGCACAATGCCGACTTAAGTACAAGAAAACTGACTCTTCTTACTGTCTATGTTTTGAACCATTCCTGTGACAGTAGTTATAGATTCCGATCCTTCACTTCAGGTTTACTGTATCCGTCTGACCTTCTTATTGACGATGAAACACAGAAATTGCATAGGAATTAAATACAAAAGGCACAATGCCGACTTAAGTACAAGAAAACTGACTCTTCTTACTGTCTATGTTTTGAACCATTCCTGTGACACTAGTTATAGATTCCGATGCTTCACTACAGGTTTGCTGTATCCCTTTGAACATCTTATTGACGATGTAACACAGAAATTTCATCGGAATTAAATACAAAAATCACAATGCCGACTTAAGTACAAGAAAACTATTCTTATTGTCTATGTTTTGAACCATTCCTGTGACACTAGTTATAGATTCCGAAGCTTCACTTCAGGTTCACTGTATCTGTGTGACCTCCTTAGTGAGGATGAAACACAGAAATTGCATCGGAATTAAATACAAAAGGCACAATGCCGACTCAAGTACAAGAAGGGTGGCTCATCTTACCGTCTATGATTTGAACCATTCCTGTGACACTAGTTATAGATTCCGATGCTTCACTTCAGGTTTACTGTATCAGTCTGACCTTCTTATTGACGATGTAGCACAGAAATTGCATCGGAATTAAATACAAAAGGCACAATGCCGACTTAAGTACAAGAAAACTGACTCTTCTAACTGTCTATGTTTTGAACCACTGCTGTGACACTAGTTATAGATTCCGATGCTTCACTTCAGGATTACTGTATCCCTCTGACCTTCTTATTGACGATGTAGCACAGAAATTGCATCGGAATTAAATACAAAAGGCACAATGCCGACTTAAGTACAAGAAAACTGACTCTTCTAACTGTCTATGATTTGAACCATTCCTGTGACACTAGTTGTAGATTCCGATGCTTCACATCAGGTTTACTGTCTCCCTCTGGCCTTGTTATTGACGATAAAACACAGATATTGCATCGGAATTAAATAGAAAAGGCACAATGCCGACTTAAGTACAAGAAAACTGACTCTTCTTACTGTCTATGTTTTGAACCATTCCTGTGACAGTAGTTATAGATTCCGATCCTTCACTTCAGGTTTACTGTATCCGTCTGACCTTCTTATTGACGATGAAACACAGAAATTGCATAGGAATTAAATACAAAAGGCACAATGCCGACTTAAGTACAAGAAAACTGACTCTTCTTACTGTCTATGTTTTGAACCATTCCTGTGACACTAGTTATAGATTCCGATGCTTCACTACAGGTTTGCTGTATCCCTTTGAACATCTTATTGACGATGTAACACAGAAATTTCATCGGAATTAAATACAAAAATCACAATGCCGACTTAAGTACAAGAAAACTATTCTTATTGTCTATGTTTTGAACCATTCCTGTGACACTAGTTATAGATTCCGATGCTTCACTTCAGGTTCACTGTATCTGTGTGACCTCCTTAGTGAGGATGAAACACAGAAATTGCATCGGAATTAAATACAAAAGGCACAATGCCGACTCAAGTACAAGAAGGGTGGCTCATCTTACCGTCTATGATTTGAACCATTCCTGTGACACTAGTTATAGATTCCGATGCTTCACTTCAGGTTTACTGTATCCGTCTGACCTTCTTATTGACGATGAAACACAGAAATTGCTTCGGAATTAAATACAAACGGTACAATGCCGACTTAAGTACAAGAAAACTGACTCTTCTTGCTGTCTATGATTTGAACCATTCCTGTGACACTAATGATAGATTCCGATACTTCACTTCAGGTTTACTGTATCCCTCTGACCGTCTTATTGACGATGAAACACAGAAATTGCATCGGAATTAAATACAAAAGGCACAATGCCGACTTAAATATCAGAAAACTGACTCTTCTTACTGTCTATGTTTTGAACCATTCCTGAGACACTAGTTATAGTTTCCGATGCTTCCCTTCAGGTTTACTGACTCCCACAGACCTGCTTATTGACGATGAAACACAGAAATTGCATCGGGATTCAATACAAAAGGCACAATGCCGACTCAAGTACAAGTAGACAGGCTCTTCGTACTGTCTACGTTTTGAACCTTTCCTCTGAGACCGGTTAAAAATTCCGCTGCTTCACTTCAGGTTTACTGTATCCCTTGGACCTTCTTATTGGCGATGAAACACAGAAATTGCATCGGAATTAAATACAAAAGGCCCAATGCCGACCTAAGTCTAGAAAACTGACTCTTCTTACTGTCTATGTTTGAACCATTCCTGTGACACTAGTTATAGATTCCGATGCTTCACTTCAGGTTTACTGTATCCCTCTGACCTTCGTAGTGACCATGAAACACAGAAATTGATTCGGATTTATACACAAAAGGCACAATGCCGATTTAAGTACAAGAAAACTGATTCTTCTTACTGTCTATGTTTTGAACCATTCCTGTGACACTAGTTATAGATTCTGATGCTTCACTTCAGGTTTACTGTATCCCTCTGACCTTCTTATTGACGATGAAACACAGAAAATGCATCGGAATTAAATACAAAAGGCACAATGCCGATTAAAGTACAAGTAAACTGACTCTTCTTACTGTCTATCTTTTGAACTATTCCTGTGACACTAGTTATAGATTCCGATGCTTCATTTCAGTTTTACTGTGTCCCTCTGACCTTCTTATCGACGATGAAACACAGAAATTGCATCGGAATTAAATACAAAAGGCACAATGCCGACTTAAGTACAAGAAGACTGACTCTTCTTACTGTCTATGCTTTGAACCATTGTTGTGACTCTAGTTATAGATTCCGCTGCTTCACTTCAAGGTGTACTGTATCCCTCTGACCTTCTTATTGACGATGAAACACAGAAGTAGCATCGGAATTAAATACAAAAGGCACAATGCAAACTTAACTACAAGTAAACTGAATCTTCTTACTTTCCATGTATTGAACCATTCCTGCGACTCTAGTTATGGATTCCGATGCTTCACTTCCAGTTTACTGTATACCTCTGACCTTCTTATTGACGGTGAAACACAGGAACTGCATCGGAATTAATTACAAAAGGCACAATGCCGAATTAAGTACAAGTAGACTGACTCTTCTTACTGTCTATGCTATGAACCATTCCTGTGACTTTAGTTATAGATTCCCATGCTTCACTTCAGGTTAACTGTATCCCTCTGACCTTCATATTGACGATGAAACACAGAAATTTCATCGGAATTAAGTACAAAAGGCACAATGCCGACTTAAGTACAAGAAAACTGACTCTTCTTACTGTCTATGTTTCGAACTATTCCTGTGACACTAGTTATAGATTCCGATGCTTCACATAAGGTTTACTGTATCCCTCTGACCTTCTTATTGACGATGAAACACAGAAATATCATCGGAATCAAATACAAAGGGCACAATGCCGACTTATGTACAAGAAAACCGACTCTTCTTACTGTGTATGATTTGAAACATTCCTGTGACACTACTTATGGATTCCGATGCTTCACTTCAGGTTTACTGTATCCCTCTGCCTTCTTTTTAAGAATGAAACAGAGAAATTGCATCGGAATTAAATACAAAAGGCACAATGCCGACTTAAGTACAAGAAAACTGACTCTTCTTACTGTCTATGATTTGAACCATTCCTGTGACACTAGTTATAGATTCCGATGCTTCACTTCAGGTTTACTGTATCCCTATGACCTTCTTATTGACAATGTAGCACAGAAATTACATCGGAATTAAACACAAAAGGCACAATGTCGACTTAAGTACAAGAAATATGACTCTTCTTACTGTCTATGTTTTTAACCATTCCTGTGACACTAGTTATAGATTCCGATGCTTCACTTCCGGTTTACTGTATCCCTCTGACCTTCTTATTGACGATGAAACACAGAAATTGCATCGGAATTAAATACAAAAGACACAATGCCGACTCAAGTACAAGAAGACTGGCTCTTCTTACTGTCTATGCTTTGAACCATTCCTGTGACACTAGTTATAGATTCCGATGCTTCACTTCAGGTTCACTGTATCCCTGTGACCTCCTTATTGAGGATGAAACACAGAAATCGCATCGGAAGTCAATACAAAAGGCCCAATGCCGACTGAAGTAAAAGTAGACAGGCTCTTCTTACTGTCTACGGTTTTAACCTTTCCTCTGAGACCGGTTAAGCATTCCGATGCTCCACTTCAGGTTTACTGTATCCCTTGGAGCTTCATATTGGCGATGAAACACAGAAATTGCGTGGGAATTAAATACAAAAGGCACAATGCCGACCTATGTACAAGTAAACTGACTCTTCTTACTGTCTATGTTTTGAACCATTCCTGTGACACTAGTTATAGATTCCAATGCTTCACTTCAGGTTTACTGTATCCCACTGACCTTCTTATTGACGATGTAGCACAGAAATAGCATCGGAATTAAATACAAAAGGCACAATGCCGACTTAAGTACAAGAAAATTGACTCTTCTAACTGTCTATGTTTTGAACCATACCTGTGACACTAGTTGTAGATTCCGATGCTTCACATCAGGTTTACAGTCTCCCTCTGGCCTTCTTATTGACGATAAAACACAGATATTGCATCGGAATTAAAAAGAAAAGGCACAATGCCGACTTAAGTACAAGAAAACTGACTCTTCTTACTGTCTATGTTTTGAACCATTCCTGTGACAGTAGTTATAGATTCCGATCCTTCACTTCAGGTTTACTGTATCCGTCTGACCTTCTTATTGACGATGAAACACAGAAATTGCATTGGAATTAAATACAAAAGGCACAATGCCGACTTAAGTACAAGAAAACTGACTCTTCTTACTGTCTATGCTTTGAACCACTCCTGTGACACTAGTTATAGATTCCGATGCTTCACTACAGGTTTGCTGTATCCCTTTGAACATCTTATTGACGATGTAACACAGAAATTTCATCGGAATTAAATACAAAAATCACAATGCCGACTTAAGTACAAGAAAACTATTCTTATTGTCTATGTTTTGAACCATTCCTGTGACACTAGTTATAGATTACGATGCTTCACTTCAGGTTCACTGTATCTGTGTGACCTCCTTAGTGAGGATGAAACACAGAAGTTGCATCGGAATTAAATACAAAAGGCACAATGCCGACTCAAGTACAAGAAGGCTGGCTCATCTTACCGTCTATGATTTGAACCATTCCTGTGACACTAGTTATAGATTCCGATGCTTCACTTCAGGTTCACTGTATCCCTGTGACCTCCTTATTGAGGAACAAACACAGAAATTGCATCGGAATTCAATACAAAGGGCACAATGCCGACTTAAGTACAAGAACACTGACTCTTCTTACTGTCAATAATTTGAACCATTCCTGTGACACTAGTTATAGATTCCGATACTTCACTTCAGGTTTACTGTATCCCTCTGACAGTCTTATTGACGATGAAACACAGAAATTGCATAGGAATTAAATACAAAAGGCACAATTGCCGACTTAAGTACAAGAAAACTGACTCTTCTTACTGTCTATGTTTTGAACCATTGCTGTGACACCAGTTACAGATTCCGATGCTTCACTTCAGGTTCACTGTATCCCTGTTACCTTCTTATTGACGATGAAACACAGAAATCGCATCGGAAGTCAATACAAAAGGCCCAATGCCGACTGAAGTACAAGTAGACAGGCTCTTCTTACTGTCTACGGTTTTAACCTTTCCTCTGAGACCGGTTAAGGATTCCGATGCTTCACTTCAGGTTTACTGTATCCCTTGGAGCTTCATATTGGCGATGAAACACAGAAATTGCATGGGAATTAAATACAAAAGGCCCAATGCCGACTGAAGTACAAGTAGACAGGCTCTTCTTACTGTCTACGGTTTTAACCTTTCCTCTGAGACCGGTTAAGGATTCCGATGCTTCACTTCAGGTTTACTGTATCCCTTGGAGCTTCATATTGGCGATGAAACACAGAAATTGCATGGGAATTAAATACAAAAGGCACAATGCCGACCTATGTACAAGAAAACTGACTCTTCTTACTGTCAATATTTTGAACCATTCCTGTGACACTAGTTATAGATTCCGATGCTTCACTTCAGGTTTACTGTATCCCTCTGACCTTCTTATTGACGATGTAGCACAGAAATTGCATCGGAATTAAATACAAAAGGCAAAATGCCGACTTAAGTACAAGAAAACTGACTCTTCTAACTGTCTATGTTTTGAACCACTGCTGTGACACTAGTTATAGATTCCGATGCTTCACTTCAGGTTTACTGTATCCCTCTGACCTTCTTATTGACGATGTAGCACAGAAATTGCATCGGAATTAAATACAAAAGGCACAATGCCGACTTAAGTACAAGAAAACTGACTCTTCTAACTGTCTATGATTTGAACCATTCCTGTGACACTAGTTGTAGATTCCGATGCTTCACATCAGGTTTACTGTCTCCCTCTGGCCTTGTTATTGACGATAAAACACAGATATTGCATCGGAATTAAATAGAAAAGGCACAATGCCGACTTAAGTACAAGAAAACTGACTCTTCTTACTGTCTACCGTTTTGAACCATTCCTGTGACAGTAGTTATAGATTCCGATCCTTCACTTCAGGTTTACTGTATCCGTCTGACCTTCTTATTGACGATGATACACAGAAATTGCATAGGAATTAAATACAAAAGGCACAATGCCGACTTAAGTACAAGAAAACTGACTCTTCTTACTGTCTATGTTTTGAACCATTCCTGTGACACTAGTTATAGATTCCGATGCTTCACTACAGGTTTGCTGTATCCCTTTGAACATCTTATTGGCGATGTAACACAGAAATTTCATCGGAATTAAATACAAAAATCACAATGCCGACTTAAGTACAAGAAAACTATTCTTATTGTCTATGTTTTGAACCATTCCTGTGACACTAGTTATAGATTCCGATGCTTCACTTCAGGTTCACTGTATCTGTGTGACCTCCTTAGTGAGGATGAAACACAGAAATTGCATCGGAATTAAATACAAAAGGCACAATGCCGACTCAAGTACAAGAAGGGTGGCTCATCTTACCGTCTATGATTTGAACCATTCCTGTGACACTAGTTATAGATTCCGATGCTTCACTTCAGGTTTACTGTATCCGTCTGACCTTCTTATTGACGATGAAACACAGAAATTGCTTCGGAATTAAATACAAACGGTACAATGCCGACTTAAGTACAAGAAAACTGACTCTTCTTGCTGTCTATGATTTGAACCATTCCTGTGACACTAATGATAGATTCCGATACTTCACTTCAGGTTTACTGTATCCCTCTGACCGTCTTATTGACGATGAAACACAGAAATTGCATCGGAATTAAATACAAAAGGCACAATGCCGACTTAAATATAAGAAAACTGACTCTTCTTACTGTCTATGTTTTGAACCATTCCTGAGACACTAGTTATAGTTTCCGATGCTTCCCTTCAGGTTTACTGACTCCCACAGACCTGCTTATTGACGATGAAACACAGAAATTGCATCGGGATTCAATACAAAAGGCACAATGCCGACTCAAGTACAAGTAGACAGGCTCTTCGTACTGTCTACGTTTTGAACCTTTCCTCTGAGACCGGTTAAAAATTCCGCTGCTTCACTTCAGGTTTACTGTATCCCTTGGACCTTCTTATTGGCGATGAAACACAGAAATTGCATCGGAATTAAAATACAAAAGGCCCAATGCCGACCTAAGTCTAGAAAACTGACTCTTCTTACTGTCTATGTTTGAACCATTCCTGTGACACTAGTTATAGATTCCGATGCTTCACTTCAGGTTTACTGTATCCCTCTGACCTTCTTATTGACGATGAAACACAGACATTGCATCGGAATTAAATACAAAAGGCACAAAGCCGACTTAAGTACAAGAAAACTGACTCTTCTTACTGTCTATGTTTTGAACTATTCCTGTGACACTAGTTATAGATTCCGATGCTTCAATTCCGGTTTACTGTATCCCTCTGACCTTCTTATTGACGAAGAAACACAGAAATTGCATGGGAATTAAATACAAAAGTTACAATGCCGACTCAAGTACAAGAAGACTGGCTCTTCTTACTGTCTATGTTTTGAGCCATTCCTGTGACACTAGTTATAGATCCCAATGCTTCACTTCAGGTTCACAGTATCCCTGTGACCTCCTTATTGAGGAAGAAACACAGAAATTGCATGGGAAATAAATACAGAAGGCACAATGCCGACTCATGTACAAGAAGGCTGGCTCATCTTACTGTCTATGATTTGAACCATTCCTGTGACACTAGTTATTGATTCCGTTGCTTCACTTCAGGTTTACCTTATCCGTCTGACCTACTTATTGACGATGAAACAGAGAAATTGCATCGGAATTGCAAAGAAAAGGCACAATGCCGACTTAAGTACAAGAAAACTGACTCTTCTTACTGTCTGTGTTTTGAACCATTTCTGTGACAGTAGTTATAAATTCCGATGCATCACTTCAGGTTTACTGTATCCGTCTGACCTTGTTATTGACGAAGAAACACAGAAATTGCATCGGAATTAAATACAAAAGGCAAAAGCCGACATAAGTACAAGATAACTGACTCTTCTTACTGTCTATGTTTTGAACCATTTCTGTGACACTAGTTATAGATTCCGATGCTTCACCTCAGGTTTGCTGTATCCCTCCGACATTCTTATCGACGATGTAACACAGAAATTCAATCGGAATTAAATACAAAAGGCACAATGCAGACTCAAGTACAAGAAGACTGGCGCTTCTTACTGTATATGTTTTGAACCTTTCCTGTGAGACCGGTTTTAGATTCCGATGCTTCACTTCAGGTTTACTGTATCCCTTGGACCTTCTTATTGGCGATGAAACACAGAAATTGATTCGGAATTATATACAAAAAGCACAATGCCGACTCAAGTACAAGAAAACTGACTCTTCTTACTGTCTATGTTTTGAACCATTCCTGTGACACTAGTTATAAATTCCGATGCTTCACTTCAGGTTTACTGTATCCCTCTGCCTTCTTATTGACGATGAAACACAGAAATTGCATCGGAATTAAATACAAAATGCACAATGCCGTCTTAAGTACAAGAAGACTGACTCTTCTTACTGTCTATGATTTGAACTATTCCTGTGACACTAGTTATAGATTTTGATGCTTCACTTCAGGTTTACTGTATCCCCTCTGACCGTCTTATTGACGATGAAACACAGAAATTGCATCGGAATTAAATACAAAAGGCACAATGCCGACCTAAGTATAAGAATACTGACTCTTCTTACTGTCTATGTTTTGAACCATTCCTGTGACACTAGTTACAGATTCTGATGCTTCACTTCAGGTTTACTGTATCCCTCTGACCTTCTTATTGACGATGAAACACAGAAATTGCATCGGAATTAAATACATGAGGCACAATGCCGACTTAAGTCAAGGAAACTGACTATTGTTACTGTCTATGATTTGAACCATTCCTGTGACACTAGTTATAGATTCCGATGCTTCACTTCCGGTTTACTGTATCCTTCTGACCTTTCTATAGACGAAGAAACACCGAAATTGCATCGGAATTAAATACAAAAGTTACAATGCCGACTTAAGTACAAGAAAACTGACTGTTCTTACTGTCTATGTTTTGAACCATTCCTGTGACACTAGTTATAGATTCCGATGCTTCACTTCAGGTTTACTGTATCCCTTGGACCTTCATATTGGCGAAGAAACACAGAAATTGCATCGGAATTAAATACAAAAGGCACAATGCCGACCTAACTACAAGAAAACTGACTCTCCTTACTGTCGATGATTTTAACCATTCCTGTGACACTAGTTATGGATTCCGATGTTTCACTTCAGGTATACTGTATCCCTCTGCCTTCTTATTAAGAATGAAACACAGATATTGCATCGGAATTAAATACAAAAGGCACAATGCCGACTTAAGTACAAGAAAACTGACTCTTCTCACTGTCAATGATTTGAACCATTCCTGTGACACTGGTTATAGATTCCGATACTTCACTTCAGGTTTACTGTATCCCTCTGACCGTCTTATAGACGATGAAACACAGAAATTGCATCGGAATTATATACAAGAGACACAATGCCGACTCAAGTACAAGAAGACTGGCTCTTCTTACTGTCTATGCTTTGAACCATTCCTGTGACACTAGTTATCGATTCCGATGCTTCACTTCAGGTTCACTGTATCTCTGTGACCTCCTTATTGAGGATGAAACACAGAAATTGCATCGGAATTAAATACAAAAGTACAATGCCGACTCAAGTACAAAAAGGCTGGCTCATCTTACTGTCTAGTTTTGAACCATTCCTGTGACACTAGTTATAGATTCCGTTGCGTCACTTCAGGTTTACCTTCCCCGTCTGACCTTCTTATTGACGATGAAACACAGATTTTGCATCGGAATTAAATAGAAAAGACGCAATGCTGACTTAAGTACAAGAAAACTAACGCTTCTTACTGTCCATGTTTTGAACCATTCCTGTGACAGTAGTTATAGATTAGGATGCTTCACTTCAGGTTTACTGTATCCCTCTGCCTTCCTATTAAGGATGAAAAACAGAAATTGCATCAGAATTAAATACAAAAAGCACAATGCCGTCTTAAGTACAAGAAAACTGACTCTTCTTACTGTCAATGATTTGAACCATTCCTGTGACACTAGATATAGATTCCGATGCTTCACTTCCGGTTTACTGTATCCCTCTGACCTTTTTATTGACGAAGAAACACAGAAATTGCTTCGGAATTAAATACAAAATTTACAATGCCGACTCAAGTACAACAAGACTGGCTCTTCTTACTGTCTATATTTTGAACCATTCCTGTGACACTAGAAATAGATTCCGTTGCTTTACTTCTGGTTTACCTTATCCGTCTCACCTACTTATTGACGATGAAACAGAGAAATTGCATCGGAATTAAATAGAAAGGCACAATGCCGACTTAAGTACAAGAAAACTGACTCTTCTTACTGTCAATGTTTTGAACCATTCCTGTGACACTAGTTATAGATTCCGATGCTTCACTTCAGGTTTACTGTATCCCTCTGACCTTCTTACTGACGATGAAACACAGAAATTGCATCGGAATTAAATACAAAAGTTACAATGCCGACTCAAGTACAATAAGACTGGCTCTTCATACTGTCTATGTTTTGAACCATTCCTGTGACACTAGTTATAGATTCCGATGCTTCACTTCAGGTTCACTGTATCCCTGTGACCTCCTTATTGCGGATGAAACACAGAAATTGCATCGGAATTAAATACAAAAGGCACAATGCCGACTCATGTACAAGAAGGCTGGCTCATCTTACTGTCTATGATTTGAACCATTCCTGTGGCACTAGTTATAGAATCCGTTGCTTCACTTCAGGTTTACCTTATCCGTCTCACCTACTTATTGACGATGAAACAGAGAAATTGCATCGGAATTAAATAGAAAGGCACAATGCCGACATAAGGACAAGAAAACTGACTCTTCCTACTGTCTTTGTTTTGAACCATTCCTGTGACAGTAGTTATAAATTCCGATGCTTCACTTCAGGTTTACTGTATCCGTCTGACCTTCTTATTGACGATGAAACACAGAAATTGCATCGGAATTAAATAGAAAAGGCACAATGCCGTCTTAAGTACAAGAAGACTGACTCTTCTTACTGTCTATGATTTGAACTATTCCTGTGACACTAGTTATAGATTTTGATGCTTCACTTCAGGTTTACTGTATCCCTCTGACCGTCTTATTGACGATGAAACACAGAAATTGCATCGGAATTAAATACAAAAGGCACAGTGCCGACCTAAGTATAAGAATACTGACTCTTCTTACTGTCTATGTTTTGAACCATTCCTGTGACACTAGTTACAGATTCTGATGCTTCACTTCAGGTTTACTGTATCCCTCTGACCTTCTTATTGACGATGAGACACAGAAATTGCATCGGAATTAAATACATGAGGCACAATGCCGACTTAAGTCAAGGAAACTGACTATTGTTACTGTCTATGTTTTGAACCATTCCTGTGACACTAGTTATAGATTCCGATGCTTCACTTCCGGTTTACTGTATCCTTCTGACCTTTCTATAGACGAAGAAACACCGAAATTGCATCGGAATTAAATACAAAAGTTACAATGCCGACTTATGTACAAGAAAACTGACTTTTCTTACTGTCTATGTTTTGAACCATTCCTGTGACACTAGTTATAGATTGCGATGCTTCACTTCAGGTTTACTGTATCCCTTGGACCTTCATATTGGAGATGAAACACAGAAATTGCATCGGAATTAAATACAAAAGGCACAATGCCGACCTAACTACAAGAAAACTGACTCTCCTTACTGTCGATGATTTGAACCATTCCTGTGACACTAGTTATGGATTCCGATGCTTCACTTCAGGTTTACTGTATCCCTCTGCCTTCTTATTAAGAATGAAACACAGATATTGCATCGGAATTAAATACAAAAGGCACAATGCCGACTTAAGTACAAGAAAACTGACTCTTCTCACTGTCAATGATTTGAACCATTCAAGTGACACTAGTTATAGATTCCGATACTTCACTTCAGGTTTATTGTATCCCTCTGACCGTCTTATAGACGATGAAACACAGAAATTGCATCGGAATTATATACAAGAGACAGAATGCCGACTCAAGTACAAGAAGACTGGCTCTTCTTACTGTCTATGCTTTGAACCATTCCTGTGACACTAGTTATAGATTCCGATGCTTCACTTCAGGTTCACTGTATCTCTGTGACCTCCAAATTGAGGATGAAACACAGAAATTGCATCGGAATTAAATACAAAAGTACAATGCCGACTCAAGTACAAAAAGGCTGGCTCATCTTACTGTCTAGTTTTAAACCATTCCTGTGACACTAGTTATAGATTCCGTTGCGTCACTTCAGGTTTACCTTCTCCATCTGACCTTCTTATTGACGATGAAACACAGATTTTGCATCGGAATTAAATAGAAAAGACGCAATGCTGACTTAAGTACAAGAAAACTAACTCTTCTTACTGTCCATGTTTTGAACCATTCCTGTGACAGTAGTTATAGATTAGGATGCTTCACTTCAGGTTTACTGTATCCCTCTGCCTTCTTATTAAGGATGAAAAACAGAAATTGCATCAGAATTAAATACAAAAAGCACAATGCCGACTTAAGTACAAGAAAACTGACTCTTCTTACTGTCAATGATTTGAACCATTCCTGTGACACTAGATATAGATTCCGATGCTTCACTTCCGGTTTACTGTATCCCTCTGACCTTTTTATTGACGAAGAAACACAGAAATTGCTTCGGAATTGAATACAAAATTTACAATGCCGACTCAAGTACAACAAGACTGGCTCTTCTTACTGTCTATACTTTGAACCATTCCTGTGACACTAGTTATAGATTCCGATGCTTCACTTCAGGTTCACTGTATCCCTGTGACCTCCTTATTGAGGATGAAACACAGAAATTGCATCGGAATTAAATACAAAACGCACAATGCCGACTCATGTACAAGAAGGCTGGCTCATCTTACTGTCTATGATTTGAACCATTCCTGTGACACTAGATATAGATTCCGTTGCTTTACTTCTGGTTTACCTTATCCGTCTCACCTACTTATTGACGATGAAACAGAGAAATTGCATCGGAATTAAATAGAAAGGCACAATGCCGACTTAAGTACAAGAAAACTGACTTTTCTTACTGTCAATGATTTGAACCATTCCTGTGACACTAGTTGTAGATTCCGATGCTTCACTTCAGGTTTACTGTATCCCTCTGACCTTCTTACTGACGAAGAAACACAGAAATTGCATCGGAATTAAATACAAAAGTTACAATGCCGACTCAAGTACAATAAGACTGGCTCTTCATACTGTCTATGTTTGAACCATTCCTGTGACACTAGTTATAGATTCCGATGCTTCACTTCAGGTTCACTGTATCCCTGTGACCTCCTTATTGCGGATGAAACACAGAAATTGCATCGGAATTAAATACAAAAGGCACAATGCCGACTCATGTACAAGAAGGCTGGCTCATCTTACTGTCTTTGATTTGAACCATTCCTGTGGCACTAGTTATAGAATCCGTTGCTTCACTTCAGGTTTACCTTATCCGTCTCACCTACTTATTGACGATGAAACAGAGAAATTGCATCGGAATTAAATAGAAAGGCACAATGCCGACATAAGGACAAGAAAACTGACTCTTCCTACTGTCTATGTTTTGAACCATTCCTGTGAGAGTAGTTATAAGTTCCGATGCTTCACTTCAAGTTTACTGTATCCGTCTGACCTTCTTATTGACGATGAAACACAGAAATTGCATCGGAATTAAATAGAAAAGGCACAATGCCGACTTAAGTACTAGAAAACTGACTCTTCTTACTGTCTATTTTTTAATTATTCCTGTGACACTAGTTATAGTTTCCGATGCTTCACATCAATTTTACTGTATCCCTCTGACCCTCTTATTGACGATGAAACACAGAAATTGCATCGGAATTAAATACAAAAGTCACACTGCCGACTTAAGTACAAGTAAACTGACTCTTCTTACTGTCTATGCTTTGAACCATTCTTGTTACACACGTTATAGATTCCGATGCTTCACTTCAGGTTTACTGTATCCCTCTGACCTTCTTGTTGACGATGAAACACAGAAATTGCATCGGAATTAAATACAAAGGTCACAATGCCGACTTAAGTACAAGAATACTGACTCTTCTTACCGTCTATGTTTAGAACCATTTCTGTGACACTAGTTATAGATTCCGATGCTTCACTTCAGGTTTACTGTATCCCTCTGCCTTCTTATTGACGATGAAACACAGAAATTGCATCGGAATTAAATACAAAAGGCACAATGCCGACTTAAGTACAAGAAAACTGATTCTTCTTACTGTCTATGATTTGAACTATTCCTGTGACACTAGTTATAGATTCCGATGCTTCACTTCAGGTTTACTGTATCCCTTGGACCTTCTTATTGGCGATGGAACACAGAAATTGCATCGGAATGAAATACAAAAGGCACAATGCCGACCTAAGTAAAAGAAAACTGACTCTTCTTACTGTCTATGTTTTGAACCATTCCTGTGACACTAGTTGAAGATTCTGATGCTTCACTTTCGGTTTACTGTATCCCTCTGACCTTCTTATTGACGATGAAACATGGAAATTGCATCGGAATTAAATACATAAGGCACAATGCCGACTTAAGTACAAGAAAACTGACTCTTCTTACTGTCTATGTTTTGAACCATTCCTGTGACACTAGTTATAGATTCCGATGCTTCACTTCCGGTTTGCTGTATCCCTCTGACCGTCTTATTGACGATGAAACACAGAAATTGCATCGGAATTAAATACAACAGGCACAATGCCGACTTTAGTACAAGCCAACTGACTCTTCTTACTGTCTATGTTTTGAACCATTTCTGTGACACTAGTTATAGATTCCGATGCTTCACTTCAGGTTTGCTGTATCCCTCTGACCTTCTTATTGACATATAACACAGAAATTGCATCGGAGTTAAATACAGAAGACACAATGCCGACTTAAGTACAAGAAAGCCGACTCTTCTCACTGTCAATGATTTGAACCATTCCTGTGACACTAGATATAGATTCCGTTACTTCACTTCAGGTATACTGTATCCCTTGGACCTTCGTATTGACGACGAAACACAGAAATTGCATCGGAATTTATTAGAAAAGGCACTATGCCGGGTTAAGTACAAGAAAAATGACTCTTCTTACTGTCTATGTATGAACCATTCCTGTGACACTAGTTATGGATTCCGATGCATCACTTCAGGTTTACTGTATCCCTCTGACCTTCTTATTGACGCTGAACTACAGAAATTGCATTGGAATTAAATACAAAAGGCACAATGACGACTTAACTGTAGGAAAACTGACCCTTCTTACTGTCTATGCTTTGAACCATTCCTGTGACACTACTTATAGATTACGATGCTTCACTTGAGGTTTACTGTATCCCTCTGACCTTCTTATTGACGATGAAACACAGAAATTGCATCGGATTTAAATACAAAAAGCACAATGCCGACTTAAGAACAAGAAAATTGAATCTTCCTACTGCCTATATTTTGAACCTTTCCTGTGACTCAAGTTATTGATTCCGATGCTTCACTTCAGGTTTACTGTATCCCTCTGACCTGCTTATTGACGATGAAACACAGAAATTGCATCGTAATTAAATACAAAAATCATAATGGCGACTTAAGTACCAGAAAACTGACTCTTCTTACTGTCTATGTTTTGAACCATTCCTGTGACACTAGTTATAGATTCCGATCCTTTACTTCAGGTTTACTGTACCCTCTGACCTGCTTATTGACGATGAAACACAGAAATTGCATCGTAATTAAATACAAAAATCATAATGGCGACATAAGTACAAGAAAACTGACTCCTCTTACTGTCTATGTTTTCAACCATTCCTGTGACACTAGATATAAATTCTGATGCTTCAGTTCAAGTTTACTATATCCCTCTGACTTTCTTATTGACGATGAAACACAGAAATTGCATGGGAATTAAATACAATAGGCACAATGCCGACTTAAGTACAAGAAGACTGACCCTTCTTACTGTCTATGTTTTTAACCATTCCTGTAACACTAGTTGTAGATTCCGATGCTTCACTTCAGGTTTACTGTATCCCTCTGACCTTCTTATTGACGATGAAACACAGAAATTGCATCGGAATTAAATACAAAAGGCACAAAGCCGACTCAAGTACAATAAGACTTGCTTTTCTTACTGTTTATGTTTTGAACCTTTGCTATGAGACCCGTTCTAGATTCCGATGCTTCACTTCAGGTTTACTGTATCCCTTGGCCCTTCTTACTGACGACGAAACACAGAAATTGCATCGGAATTAAATAGAAAAGGCACAATGCTTGGTTAAGTACAAGAAAACTGACTCTTCTTACTGTCTATGTTTTGAACCATTCCTGTGACACTAGTTATGGATTCCGATGCATCACTTCAGGTTTACTGTATCCCACTGACCTTCTTATTGGCGATGAAACACAGAATTAGCATCTGAATTAAATACAAAAGGCACAATGCCGACTTAAGTTCAAGGAAACTGACTCTTCTTACTGTCTATGATTTGAACCATTCCTGTGACACTAGTTATAGAAACCGATTCTTCACTTCAGGTTTACTGTATCCCCCTGACCGTCTTATTGACGATGAAACACAGAAATTGCATCGGAATTAAATACAGGAGGCACAATGCCGACTCAAGTACAAGAGGGCTGGCTCATCTTACTGTCTATGACTTGAACCATTCCTGTGACACTAGTTATAGATTCCGTTGCTTCACTTCAGTTTTACCTTATCCGTCTGACCTTCTTATTGACGATGAAACACAGAAATTGCATCGGAATTAAATAGAAGAGGCACAATGCCGACTTAAGTACAAGAAGACTGACTCCCCTTACTGTCTATATTTTGAACCTTTCCTGTGACTCAAGTTATTGATTCCGATGCTTCACTTCAGGTTTACTGTATCCCTCCGACCTTCTTATTGACGATGAAACACAAAAATTTCATCGGAATTAAATACAAAAGGCACAATGCCAACTTAAGTACAAGAAAACTGACTCTTCTTAATGTCTATGTTTTGAACCACTCCTGTGACATTAGTTATAGATTCCGATGCTTCACTTCAGGTTTACTGTATCCCTCTGCCTTCTTATTGACGATGAAACACAGAAATTGCATCGGAATTAAATACAAAAGGCACAATGCCGACTTATGTACAAGACAACTGACTCTTCTTACTGTCTATGATTTGAACCATTCCTGTGACACTAGTTATAGATTCCGATACTTCACTTCAGGTTAACTGTATCCCTCTGACCGTCTTATTGACGATGAAACACAGAAATTGCATCGGAATTAAATACAAATGGCACAATGCCGACTTAAGTACAAGAAAACTGACTCTTCTTACTGTCTATGTTTTGAACCATTCCTGTGACACTACTTATGGATTCCGATGCATCACTTCAGGTTTACTGTATCCCTCTGACCTTCTTATTGGCGATGAAACACAGAATTAGCATCTGAATTAAATACAAAAGGCACAATGCTGACTTAAGTACAAGAAAACTGACTCTTCTTACTGTCTATGATTTGAACCATTCCTGTGACACTAGTTATAGAATCCGATTCTTCACTTCAGGTTTACTGTATCCCCCTGACCGTCTTATTGACGATGAAACGCAGAAATTGCATCGGAATTAAATACAAGAGGCACAATGCCGACTTAAGTACAAGAGGGCTGGCTCATCTAACTCTCTATGACTTGAACCATTCCTGTGACACTAGTTATAGATTCCGTTGCTTCACTTCAGGTTTACCTTATCGGTCTGACCTTCTTATTGACGATGAAACACAGAAATTGCATCGGAATTACATAGAAGAGGCACAATGCCGACTTAAGTACAAGAAGACTGACTCCTCTTACTGTCTATATTATGAACCTTTCCTGTGACTCAAGTTATTGATTCCGATGCTTCACTTCAGGTTTACTGTATCCCTCTGACCTTCTTATTGACAATGAAACACAGAAATTGCATCGGAATTAAATACAAATGGCACAATGCCGACTTAAGTACAAGAAAACTGACTATTCTTACTGTCTATGTTTTGAACCATTCCTGTGACACTAGTTATAGACTCCGATGCTTCACTTCCGGTTTACTCTATTACTCTGACCTTCTTATTGACGAAGAAACACACAAATTGCATCGGAATTAAGTACAAAAGGCACAATGCCGACTCAAGTACAAGAAGACTGGCTCTTCTTACTGTATATGTTGTGAACCATTCCTGAGACACTAGTTATAGATTCCGATGCTTCACTTCAGGTTCACTGTATCCGTGTGACCTCCTTATTGAGGATGAGACACAGAAATTGAATCGGAATTAAATACAAAAGGCACAATCCCGACTCAAGTACAAGAAGGCTGGCTCTTCTTACTGTCTATGTTGTGAACCATTTTTGAGACACTAGTTATAGATTCCGATGCTTCACTTCAGGTTCACTGTATCCCTGTGACCTCCTTATTGAGGATGAGACACAGAAATTGAATCGGAATTAAATACAAAAGGCACAATCCCGACTCAAGTACAAGAAGGCTGGCTCATCTTACTGTCTAAGATTTGAACCATTCGTGTGACACTAGTTATAGATGCCGTTGCTTCACTTCAGGTTTACCTTATCCGTCTCACCTTCTTATTGACGATGAAACACAGAAATTGCATCGGAATTAAATAGAAAGGGCACAATGCCGACTTAAGTACAAGAAAACTGTCTCTTCTTACTGTCTATGTTTTGAACCATTCCTGTGAAAGTAGTTATAGATTCGGATGCTTCACTTCAGGGTTTACTGTATCCGTCTGACCTTCTCATTGACGATGAAACACAGAAATTGCATCGGAGTTAAATAGAAAGGACACAATGCCGACTTAAGTACAAGAAAACTGACTCTTCTTACTGTCTATGTTTTGAACCATTCCTCTGACACTAGTTATGGCTTCCGATGCATCACTTCAGGTTTACTGTATCCCTCTGACTTTCTTATTGACGCTGAAACACAGAAATTGCATTGGAATTAAATACAAAAGGCACAATGACGACTTAATTATAGGAAAACTGACTCTTCTTACTGTCTATGCTTTGAACCATTCCTGTGACACTACTTATAGATTTCGATGCTTCACTTCAGGTTTACTATATCCTTCTGACCTTCTTATTGACGATGAAACACAGAAATTGAATCGGAAATAAATACAAAAGGCTCTTTGACGACTCATGTACAGGAAGACTGGCTCTTCTTACTGTCTATGTTTTTAACCTTTCCTGTGAGACCAGTTTTAAATTCCGATGCTTGACTTCAGGTTTACTGTATACCTTGGACCATCTTATTGCCGATGAAACACAGAAATTGCATCGGAATGAAATAGAAAAGGCAAAATGCCGATTTAGGTACAAGAAAACTGACTCTTCTTACTGTCTATGATTTGAACCATTCCTGTGACAGTAGTTATAGATTCTGATGCTTCACTTCAGGTTTACTGTATCCCTCTGACCTTCGTAGTGACCATGAAACACAGAAATAGATTCGGATGTATACACAAAAGGCACAATGGCGATTTAAGTACAAGAAAACTGATTCTTCTTTCTGTCTATGTTTTGAACCATTCCTGTGACACTAGTTATAGATTCTGATGCTTCACTTCAGGTTTACTGTATCCCTCTGACCTTCTTATTGACGATGAAACACAGAAATTGCATCGGAATTAAATACAAAAGGCACAATGCCGACTAAAGTACAAGTAAACTGACCCTTCTTACTGTCTATCTTTTGAACCATTCCTGTAACACTAGTTATAGATTCCGATGCTTCACTTCAGTTTTACTGTGTCCCTCTGACCTTCTTATCGACGATGAAACACAGAAATTGCATCGGAATTAAATACAAAAGGCACAATGCCGACTTAAGTACAAGAAGACTGACTCTTCTTACTGTCTATGTTTTGAACCATTCTTGTGACTCTAGTTATAGATTCCGCTGCTTCACTTCAGGTTCACTGTATCCCTCTGACCTTCTTATTGACGATTAAACACAGAAATTGCATCGGAATTAAATACAAAAGGCACAATGCCAACTTAAGTACAAGTAAACTGACTCTTCTTACTTTCCATGGTTTGAACCATTCCTGTGACACTAGTTATGGATTCCGATGCTTCACTTCCGGTTTACTGTATCCCTCTGACCTTCTTATTGACGATGAAACACAGAAATTGCATCGGAATTAATCACACAAGGCACAATGCTAAATTAAGTACAAGTAGACTGACTCTTCTTACTGTCTATGCTTTGAACCATTCCTGTGACTTTATTTATAGATTCCGATGCTTCACTTCAGGTTAACTGTATCCCTCTTACCTTCATATTGACGATGAAACACAGAAATTTCATCGGAATTAAATACAAAAGGCACAATGCCGACTTAAGTACAAGAAAACTGACTCTTCTTACTGTCTATGTTTCGAACTATTCCTGTGAAACTAGTTATAGATTCCGATGCTTCACATCAGGTTTACTGTATCCCTCTGACCTTCTTATTGACGATGAAACACAGAAATATCATCGGAATTAAATACAAAGGGCACAACGCCGACTTATCTACAAGAAAGTAGACTCTTCTTACTGTCTATGATTTGAAACATTCCTGTGACACTACTTATGGATTCCGATGCTTCACTTCAGGTTTACTGTATCCCTCTGCCTTCTTATTAAGAATGCAACACAGAAATTGCATCGGAATTAAATACAAAAGGCACAATGCTGACTTAAGTACAAGAAAACTGACTCTTCTTACTGTCTATGATTTGAACCATTCCTGTGACACTAGTTATAGAATCCGATTCTTCACTTCAGGTTTACTGTATCCCCCTGACCGTCTTATTGACGATGAAACACAGAAATTGCATCGGAATTAAATACAAGAGGCACAATGCCGACTTAAGTACAAGAGGGTTGGCTCAACTAACTGTCTATGACTTGAACCATTCCTGTGACACTAGTTATAGATTCCGATGCTTCACTTCAGGTTTACCTTATCCGTCTGACCTTCTTATTGACGATGAATCACAGAAATTGCATCGGAATTAAATAGAAGAGGCACAATGCCGACTTAAGTACAAGAAGACTGACTCCTCTTACTGGCTATATTTTGAACCTTTCCTGTGACTCAAGTTATTGATTCCGATGCTTCACTTCAGGTTTACTGTATCCCTCTGACCTTCTAATTGACGATGAAACACAGAAATTTCATCGGAATTAAATACACAAGGCACAATGCCGACTTAAGTACAAGAAAACTGACTCTTCTTACTGTCTATGTTTTGAACCACTCCTGTGACATTAGTTATAGTTTCCGACGCTTCACTTCAGGTTTACTGTATCCCTCTGCCTTCTTATTGACGATGAAACACAGAAATTGCATCGGAATTAAATACAAAAGGCACAATGCCGACTTATGTACAAGACAACTGACTCTTCTTACTGTCTATGATTTAAACCATTCCTGTGACACTAGTTATAGAATCCGATTCTTCACTTCAGGTTTACTGTATCCCCCTGACCGTCTTATTGACGATGAAACACAGAAATTGCATCGGAATTAAATACAAATGGCACAATGCCGACTTAAGTACAAGAAAACTGACTCTTCTTACTGTCTATGTTTTGAACCATTCCTGTGACACTAGTTATAGACTCCGATGCTTCACTTCCGGTTTACTCTATCCCTCTGACCTTCTTATTGACGAAGAAACACACAAATTGCATCGGAATTAAGTACAAAAGGCACAATGCCGACTCAAGTACAAGACGACTGGCTCTTCTTACTGTCCATGTTGTGAACCATTCCTGAGACTCTAGTTATAGATTCCGTTGCTTCACTTCAGGTTCGCTGTATCCCTGTGACCTCCTTATTGAGGATGAGACACAGAAATTGAATCGGAATTAAATACAAAAGGCACAATCCCGACTCAAGTACAAGAAGGCTGGCTCATCTTACTGTCTAAGATTTGAACCATTCCTGTGACACTAGTTATAGATGCCGTTGCTTCACTTCAGGTTTACCTTATCCGTCTGACCTTCTTATTGACGATGAAACACAGAAATTGCATCGGAATTAAATAGAAAGGGCACAATGCCGACTTAAGTACAAGATAACTGTCTCCTCTTACTGTCTATGTTTTGAACCTATCCTGTGAAAGTAGTTATAGATTCCGATGCTTCACTTCAGGTTTACTGTATCCATCTGACCTTCTTATTGACGATGAAACACAGAAATTGCATCGGAATTAAATACAAAGGGCACAATGCCGACTTAAGTACAAGAAAACTGACTCTTCTTACTGTCTATGTTTTGAACCATTCCTGTGACACTAGTTATGTATTCCGATGCATCACTTCAGGTTTACTGTATCCCTCTGACTTTCTTATTGACGCTGAAACACAGAAATTGCATTGGAATTAAATACAAAAGGCCCAATGACGACTTAATTATAGGAAAACTGACTCTTCTTACTGTCTATGCTTTGAACCATTCCTGTGACAC